>NW_015659401.1:235343-245485 GCF_001515625.1 Sinocyclocheilus rhinocerous
ATATATATATAACACATTTGATTGAAATTAAAATGTTTGTCTAACTGCATGAAAGGCTAAATAACACTGGAATCTATTAATCTCACACATTATTATTGTTGTTAAGCCATATCCAGTGTTACCCCATGGTTAGTAGTTTCAGTCTACAAAACAACATACTAAAAGAAGAGAAACTCATTAATAGGAAATTGTGTCAAAACTCTGACTTAATCCGTGATCTGGATGCACTGTGTGGAACATGGCAAATGTCTGGAGACATGAAGCCCCATTTAAAGGTAAGGATTAAAGGATGACAGTGTGCAGCTGAATGACACAGAGAATAAAACCAGACTGACAATGATATCCAGACATTGTAGCATGAATCAGCCTAACAGCAACAATCATTTTTGCCAGAACTGCTTTCCGTAAACTCCAGCCATCTTTACCTGCAGTAGTTTTTCTAAAAGCGCTTTTCCCAAAGTCAGACTGAGTTTAAAGACATAGCAAGTTAGAGAATCAACAGGAAATTTAGCTTTTAATGTTCTGTGCAATTGACTAAACAACACCAAAATCGAATGTCTTTTTCACCAGCGTAGAGTGAAAGAGAGAGATGAGGCTGAGACTGTCAGTCACCCAGTGTGAGGGGCTCAGAGCTGAGATGAGAACTCTGCTTCAAAAGAAGACAGGAGAGAAAGTGAGTGGAGAGTTTTCACTGAAGACATAAATTATGAGAGCAATGTGAAGTTTATGTCTGTTTTATGAGCAATTGGGTTCATTAAACATAATTATCAGCATTTTCATCTTATAATCTAAAAGACAAGTAGCCCGCTTTTTTTATAAAGCAGCTGTTCTCAAAGTAGTTGAGCGCAACCCCTATAGGAGCAGTGCATGAGACTTTTTTAGGTTTTCAAATGACAAATGACAAGTTCACTTTCTCAGTTAAAGGCACAATGTAAGATTTTCGTAATAAAATATCCCAAAACCACTTGCACAGTGTTATATATTTCATGCAGTTGTGTACTTACATTATCCCAAAAGTTCCCAAGGATTTGTAAATCTTTCCAATTTTAAATAATGGCCCGTCCCTGTCCATTGTCGCCTATCAATGATGTAATATCCACGCTATCGGTTTCCGCTTGTAGAAACTATGGCAACACACATGGACAAAAAATGCTGCTGTACAGTTAAACTAAATCCATTACGGCTGTCGCGAATAAAATGAAATTGAAATGAAAAGTCTTGACTGCAGCATTAAATTTAGATCTACTTAATGTTGCACCGTGATTCTTTTTCCACGGTTTTACAGTGTTGAGCATTATAACCAATCACACACGAGACTGTTGAGCTTATGAATGCAGCGGCCAATCAGAGGCGTTCAGATGAGTCACCGGCCTTGTCCCAAATGGCACACTTCATGTGCACACTTCAGCTCCACAGCAGACTTCTACCCGACAGCCAAAGCGGCATTACATCACGAAAGTGTGGACTCAGAGGAAGACCGTGAGGATTTAGAGTGCGATTTGGGACAGGGCCATCGCTAAAACACTGGAGTTTTGTTGTTCAGTGCGCGCACTCGCTGACTGAATTGTGCTCTCTAGCAAATTCTCTCATTATAAATAACAAAGTGCAGATATACGTATGATGTAAGAAGGAGATTCATTCATCAAACACTGTATATACAGCTTTACTGATTATAAGGTGAGTTTTTTGAGAGTGCTTAAACTCACGCTATCTATCTATCTATCTATCTATCTATCTATCAAGTTATCTATCTATGACAACGTTTTCATTCCTTTCAAAGCAGCATTATTTTTTAACTTACTAATTTGTTCTGAGATATTGTCCCAATTTTTTATTAAATTGCTTTGTTATGTATATTTTTGCAACACAAAATACACATAAAATAACATGTAGGGCTACTGACAAAAAGTCAATTAATTTTATTTATTCAATGTAATTTATTATTGATATATTCATAAAACTTAAAAAAATTTAAAAATATTTTTTTTTTACTTAAAAAATTAAAAAGCAGAGTATTAGGCATTTTAAAGTGTGAAGTATACAAAAGAAAAAATGAGCACAACATATGAAGGCAAATACACACACATCATATTCACATACATATCTGTTCATACTTTGAGTACTTCGAGTGAGCTACTTGCTTGACCATTAATAAATGTGGTCTTTGTCAGATTTTTAACTTTGCTATTAATGACACTGTTGGACTACAGCCACTACTTTAAAATGCCAGACGTGCAACCTGTTAGTCCAATGCGCTGCTTTTTGAATGATTCATTCTGGCAATTTAGTTGAGCATATTTACGTGTTTTTAATCTATTAAATCTCCTTTTAAAAATATAATACTTAAATTCCCACCATTCCCTCTAATGTTTCAGTGGCATGTTTCCATGACGATAAGTGCTTTAAGCACATGAGGGCTGATGTGCTTTGCTTGATGGTTCAGGTCAGTAGGCTAAAATCTTTAACAAGTCAGGCCTTGTTGGTGTGCCAGAAATAGACTGTGCATTTGTTTTGTGTTAGACACTAGCAATCCAATTTAGCTGCCCTCTTTTATGTACACTCAGCTTTGGTGTCTTGTAAAGAGTGCAACATTTTCTTGTTCCCTTCCTTGTGAGTTGCAAAGAGAGTCAGAAACATGACTTATCTGTCAGCCTCCTTACAGAAGTTTATGGCACACACACTGCTGTGTCTTACATTTTTGTGTGTGTTTGTTTTGCTGTCTGCTGTACTAGCATTCTGAGGAGAGAATATATTGGCAGACCTGTTGCAGAAGCAAATGTAAACCTACTCTTCAGGCATTCCTCAGCATGATGCAGGTGAAACTGAGAAAAATGGCAAGCTTTTGACGTTTTCTGCACTACCACTAGTACTGCCCCAAAATGCCAAAGGTGGAAGGGCAATGGAGGAATAGAGTGCTGCTTGCCAAGCCAGGGCTGTATGAAATTCTGAACTAAAGATCTATCTGTATGTCTATTTATCATAAAGCTGACATTAAGTGGAAATTGCCTTTCTAATGGAGATCATCTTTTCTTCCCTGTTATGCAGAGATGCCCAAAACTAGGGCCCTTGGTCCAAATTTGACCCGTGATGACCTTTGATTTTCCCTGCCATGCCATATGCTAGAGGAGGGGACAAAATGGTGTGAAAAAAACTTATTTAAATCGTTTTGTTTATATTTTTTTTTATGAATTAATCATAATTAAGTAATACATTTTAATTTAATATAGTTAGATATAATTATATTATGTTCAACAAATACAACATTTACTTTTGGCCCACAGCCGTCAATCAAGTTTGACTTTGTTTTTTTTTTGCCCTTCATATATATAAAAAAAATAATAATAAATTGGCCACCTCTGCTATTGTAATATTCGAGGGCATTAATAATTTAATAATAATAATAATAATAATGGCATTGTCCTCATTTGTAAATCACTTTTGATAACAGTGTCTGCTAAATGACTAAATGTAAATGTAATATACATGGATAAGTCATTTACAATAAAAACTGGGACATTTCATTAAAAAATTGAATTTAATGGATTTGGGGAAAACATTGTCAAAAATATTGGTCCATAAAACTTTCAAACATTTTTTAAACCATTTTCAAGCAAGGTTTGGCCAAGGCAACATTCAAAGTTTTGACATGTTGACATGTTTGACATCAAAGTTTTTGTTATTTTATTACAGTTATTTTAATTGTACTTCTTTACATTCAAATTTGAATTTGAATTCTATTTACTGTTTGCCCCCTCAATTTATATTCAGGAAATGGAATTTAAAAGGCATTCTCATGTCATAAATGGCACACAACCCTGTTGCATGCACCACTGATCATATACGGAATAACACAGATCCGGTTGTTGTAAAGGGTCTCATTTTCTCAGCCTCCCACTTACTATAGAGGAGTAATTTTTCACACCGAGGTAAAAAACGAGGTGTTGAGTGTCAATTTTCATCAGGGTGTTGTTTTAGCTGCACGCACGTGTGACTTTTTGTCCATGGATGTGTGTATATGTGTCATGAGAGAACAATTCGAGGTGGTAAAAAAATGCATGTGCTAATTGCACCAAGCCTATTTTTATGAAAATGCGTTAGCTTATGTGCCTAGTGGAGGGTGGAATCATTTATTTCCACTTGTCCTTTGATATCATGGCACCCCACAGAGCTGAACTTTCACTCCACTCTGGAGATATTGATTGAAAGCATATCAAATGGGGTCTATTTTTCTCATGGGTGGATTGCTAGAATTGTCCCCTATTTAAAGGATTCCTCGTAAACACGAATGTGTCGTGTATCTATATCCTTGGCATCGCTTCGCACAGACTCATTGCGAGCCGCTCAAGGCGCCGTCTCTTCACCAGGTGAATCATGTAGAAGTATTTTTGGTCTGGGACTTTTTAAAGTGTACAGATGCCAAAAATTCCAGGCAGGAAAGAGAAAGGGCTGTTCCAGAGGGCTTGTTACTGTGCAGTGACTAACCAACATTGCCTCTGGCTAGAGAAGCGGATTCCGAAGCCGCCCCCCACACATACACATACGCACACACACAATGCTCCTGGTGTTCTAGCTCAAAGTCACCACTGGCCATGACAGAGCTTGGCTTAAAGAAAAACAGATGAATCTCTCTTACCTCTGGCTGCAGAAGCACATGTGCGACTCGCTCAGCCTTTTTCAAGCCAATGATTAATGAGCTACACCTTTCTGTACAGCATTTTTTCATTTTATTTTTTACATGTTTGCCCCAGCAGGGCATTGTATTCATGCTGACATGGAATGACATGAAACGATGTGAGTTGGAGGGGACTTGTCCTGGTTTTTCTGCTACTTTTCCCTATAGCTCTGTGGACTGTAAGCTCAGGGATCGCAATTAATGGGAAGGCTGGGTGACTCTTGAGAGTTCGGGTGGGGTGATGAGCCCAGCTGAAAAATGTCCTCCTGTCCGGGAGGTAGGAGGAGAACAAAAAAGAAAACGAGAGCCAGGGGATATGAAATATTATCGCTGCCGTTGATTGAGCTTATTTAGGTCTCCTAGCGTTTCAGCCACATCAGCTCTTCTCTGCGGTTGCGATTTGATGACCGGGAGCAAACTCCACCTGCTAAATAAAACCAAGTGCTCCTCCACACTTTTTCATATATGCCCCACACTTTCTGTGTCTTCATACAGGCTCTATCCAGCATCCGTGACCTCCACAGCTCGACTCATTTAACATTTTTAAAGGTTGCAAACTCATTTTCACAGGGTAGGATGAAAAAGGAAGTAGAGTCGTAAGCAAAAGGCTTGCGGTTTTCAGTCGGCCTGACCTGAATGAGAACTATAGGTGCAGGAATGTAAGACGATATATGGAGTGGCATTATAAACCTTATCAGTCAAGCTCACAAGTATTTACTTTTAAAATGAAATGGCATAGCCCAGTAGTTGTAAATGATTTGCTGAAAAGCAAAAAAGCCTTGTTAGGATTATTGCTGACCGATTGCGCATTATTTTTGCTCGAGGCTTCTGCTTGGTCTTAAAGGGATACAAGAGTTCACCCAAAAATTAAAAGGTCATCATTTTACTCACCCTTATGTCATTACAAAGCTGACTTTCCTTGACTTTCTTTTGTTTGTTGAACACAAAAGTAGTTATTTTGAAAAAATTACTTTTTGTCCATAGAATAAAACTTTTTGGGGTCCAAAGTTGTTGACTTTCAAAATCTCTCCTTTTGTGCTCCACAGAATAAAATAAAGATTTGGAATGACATGAGGGTAAGTAAATGATGACAGATTTTTCAATTTGCATCCCTTCAAAGCTATTGTCTTTTGTGGACAGCTAAGTTTTTCGATGGGTTGCACTCAAGAAGAACTATGCTCTTAAAATATAATATTGCCTAAAAAGTGGAGGGGGGCAAGTTTCTAAAAAACAATTTCTAAAAAAAAAAAAAAAAGTGGAGGGCTTATAATGGTTGCTATGTCCTTACATAGACAAAATGGGGATTGCTGGGTATGGAAGATGAGGGAAATTAAATGAGGATAGGCTTGCACTGAACATTCTGGTTCTATTATATTTTATGTTCTTAATAACAATAATTTAAATGGAGCTCTAGTAGGTTTTTATTAACATGAAAGGTAATTACACTTTACCAGAGGTGGAAAGTAACGAAATACATTTACTCGCGTTACTGTAATTGAGTAGCTTTTTTGTGTACTTCTACTTTTTAAAGTATTTTTTTAAGTTCAACTCGAAGGAAATGAAGTGAAGCCCTGGCCATATTTATGCTCCATTATGCAGTGTAAGCTGTATTTGTCTAGGGAGACCAAACTAGCAGCTTATAAAATCTTGAAATCAACCCTTTGCAAGCATGTAAAGGTAAGCTAAATACTTGCATCGTTGCATTGGTGGTTCAGTGGTGCAGGGTATGCGATATATATCGTCTGCGACAATATCGTAATTGTTGTTTTAGCGATGTGCGATTTGACATTATCAGTATTTTGCCAAAAACCCAAACAAAACACGTGTTCAGTGGTGGTATGCGATATATATCGTCTGCGACAATATCGTAATTGTTGTTTTAGCGATGTGCGATTTGACATTATCAGTATTTTGCCAAAAACCAAACAAAACACTCCTACAGAGTGCCGTGAAGTCTAGCAGATAGACTAACGTTAGTGCGCGCGCGTGCATTTAGAGTGCGTTCTTTCAATGCGTGATTCAATCTGTTAAAATGCATTTAGAATGATCACAAAATTTAAGATATAGGTCGGTTCAATCGCAATGACTCACTTATTAACAGTGACTTGCTGACACCTACTGGTGGTTTTAATTTCACATTTAAAGTATATTTTGATTTTTTATTTATTTATTTTTTATTTCAAATGAGTAGTCAACACTTTATGTCTTATATATCAAAACACAATTTCTGCGTTTGTAACTGCAGGTTAAATGCATTCATGTCCTGCATTAAACAGTGTAAATACTGTACATCTTAATGCCACTTCAGTTGAAGCTTCTGTGTTTCATCAGCATTGAAAAGATGAATTTTTTTGATACTGATTTAATTAGCCTGGTAACAGCCCAAATGTCTTATTACTCTAAATAACTGATTCATTTAATTAAAAACAACTAGTTTTAGATGTATAGGCCTATCCCAGGGGTGTCAAACTCAGTTCCTGGAGGGCCGCAGCCCTGCAGAGCTTAGGTCCAAAACACATACCATGTAGTTTTCAAATAAGCCTAAATGATTAGATTAGCTTGATCAGACGTGTTTAATTAGGGTTATATCTAAACTGTTGCAGGGTTGTGGCCCTCCAGGAACTGAAATTGACACCCTTGGCCAATCCCATTTTTGCCTCCCTCCCACTGTTTAAATGTAACTAAGTAATTTTTGAGTAAATTTTAAACAAGTTACTTTTTACTTTTACTTAAGTAGATTTTTAGACTGGTACTTTTACTTGTACTTAAGTAAAATTTAATTAATGTAATGGTAATTTTACTTGAGTAGAATATTTCCGTACTCTTTCCACCTCTGCACTTTACTACTGAGAAAAATGTCAGTTTTGCTATCGCAGAATTAATTTGCACTGATCGCACATTCACTTTGAAAGCATTTAGAAGGCCCATTCACAAAGCAGCTGACAAATTGCAACATCAGACATGCCAGGCTGGCATTGCTAACCCATCACAATCTACATTTTATCTTCAGTGTGGGAGCTTTTCTTAAGTACTATTTCCTAACCTTCTTGAACACTAAAATATCATTAAGGCATCAAGTCAAATGCCCTCAATGGAGTTTAACCTGCTCAATGTCATTGAGAGAACAGACATAATCAAAAGATAGGATAAAAACCTTAAACTCTGGCCTTCGGTAATGAGTCTGTTTTTCTCCTCTTTTCTCCTTGTACTCCCCCCTCCTCATGGCCTCATTCAGGTTCAGCCCTTTTTATTCTCCATTCTGTAATATTCTTACATTGATGCCCTTGCACTAGTATAATGTGCTGATATAACATTATTTGGATACCTTAGTTGCAGTAAAAGAGAGAAAAGTCATAATTTACCCTGATTTGAGAGTATCTGTGCAAGCCATAAATTATGAATGCACTGTAACAAAACACGGTCACAGCCAGAATCGCATTTATCAAAGTAATTGAAGGCATGACACACAGTACACAACAATGTTACAGCATGGTTGCACTAGCATTTTTTAAGAGGACTACAGACAGGACAGAAAAAAACGGCCTCTTCAGAGAAGCAAAAAAAAAGCAAAAGATATGGGAAATAGTTGTTGGGTGCTGTGGTGAAACCTAATGATTAGGCTGCTGATCTGGTGTAAGCAGAAAAAAACTTGCTGATTCTGACCTCTGTTTTGGTCCCTGGGCTTGATATTTATGCCCACACAGACGTCCCGAAGGGAGAGACCGTCTGCCTGTGAGCTCAGAGGGGCGAGCTAACTCAACAAAATACCTGGATGACTGTGTATGCAACCCCCAGGGCTTTCTAACACAAAAAGAAAGAAAGAAAAATAGAAACAAAAATATAGGGTTACACTTTATTTTGATAGTCCACTTTAGACATTCTACTAACTATAAGTAACTTTGTAACTACATGTCAACTACATGTCAACTAATTCTAATTAATTTGCATCTACATGTCTACTAACTCTCAGAGTAGACTGTTAGGGTAGGTTCAGGGTTAGTAGAATAAGTTGACATATACTTGCAAAGTTTTTGATAGTCAGTATGTTGTTGACCCATCAAAATAAAATGTTAGGAGATATTAAGCAGATATTCTACTAATACTCTAATGACTGCTAGTTGACATGTAGTTGCAAAGTTACTTACTGTTAGTAGAATGTCTAAAGTGGACTATCGAAATAAAGTGTTACTAAATATAGACAGCGGGCAGAGCATAACCAGAACTTACAGTCTCAGATCCAGCTTGGCTAAATGAAGCACTGAATTGTTCCCCAAGAGCTGTCTATGATCTATAATAGTAAAATATTAAGATTTACATTTAATTTGTTTCTCTGAGAGTTATTAATGTTGAAACCTTTACTTATTTGTTGTTTTCGACATTTTTGTCAAACTGCACTGAAATTTAAGAAAACTGGTCTGAATGATACAATTGTATGGCATTAGAATACTTGGGATATAGTGCAAGTCTAGAGTAGAGTAGAGTTGTATAGATTACTTTTAATGACACTTTTATCATGCTTGTATTTTCTTTTCTTTTTTTTGAAACATGAAACCCCACAGTTATTGTAATTGCATGGTGAGTGGCTAGTTTTCAGAATTTCCCATTTTTTTCCCAGAAGATACAATGCGAGGATGAGTAAATCAAACAGTTTTCATTTTTCTGTGAACTATTTTATCAGAGAGATTTACAAACTTAACTTCATAAATGTATTGCATCTGTCCTCTCTTTGAAGACAAATGGCTTTAAATCTGACAAAAGCTGAAATAAGACAACTTGGTAAACTCTTTAAGCCGCTCTGTGACAGTCAAACTCCCTGTGATAACCTATGGTGTCTGATGTGCTATAAAAGAAAGGAAATATTTCAGAAATTCCCATTGCTTTAGGTGCAGGTGCAGAGTTTTTGCTCTAGGAAACCCAGCTGTGATTGACTAAATAGTCTTGCTTTCATTCTAAAGTGTCTGATAACAAAGCATTTACTAAAGAAGTAGGAATGGTGGTATTGCCTATTGCCTGGTGGGATTGCTAACTTCAAGTAGACAAAGTTTTTTTTTTTATTCTGGGTATTTATGACTCCATTAGGACTCTGCAAGAGATGCTCAATCTCGTTTTGGAGCACAGTGATCTCTGACAGATGCTGCTTCACTTTAATCTTACTCCCCATTCACTTATCATCAGTTTTTCCAAGAACAGAAAAAGACGGCAAACTAGGTAAAACATGAAATCAAAGCCAGTAACAGGAATGTTTGCAGAGTTAGGGAAAATGAAAAGTGAAACAAAGGTAAGATTAGTTCCCTTTCAGTCGGTCACTCTCGACATCACGTCGGATGACCGAGGACTGGTCTTACGGTCACGGTAAGGAATTCCCCTCCAGGGATGCCCCATCTCGCCAGCACTCCGAAACCAGTGGAGCTCTCGAAAGAGCAGGCTGGACCCTCCCGGGGGGTACCACCTGTTTCTTCCGAGGCTCCCC
>NW_015659401.1:245495-265494 GCF_001515625.1 Sinocyclocheilus rhinocerous
GTTGCGATGCAATTGTGTCCGAATGCCGCTACCACTTGGCGGGGCAAACCGTTGCACCCCTCCCGGGCCTGTAGGCACTCGTCGGCACTGATCGGCAGTGCTTATACGGCCTGTGGAGAAGTTGCGTCCGCCTTACACGCTTCGTTGTTGCAAGTGCACCAGGCCAAGGCACTGAGACACGATTCTTGAACGCCCCCGTGTCCCAGACCGGCCTTTTCGGCGACACGGTGGAGGCGTATCACACTCACCCTCCTCTCTCGCCAGTGAGCAGCAGTGGGCGGATCGGGAGGACGAACCAACGGACTACCCACGCACCCTCTGCTCAAACGCAGGTCAGTGTTACACACACCCAGACCCCGCCACTGGACCGGCTACGAGACTACGCTGCCCCCCTGCAGGTACGCCTGTAGTTCCGTTGATGCCACTTGTGCGGTGTCTGGGAGCCTGGCTAGAGCTACCCAGCCCGTCTCGATGGCTCCTTCGAACCGTCGAACCTCCAAGTGCTGCCCTCGGAGGAGGCAGACCCAGCCCTAGCTTTGCTCTGTCCCGTCCGAGCCTTAAGGTGCTACGTTGACCGGACGCAAAGCTTCAGGACCTCTGACCAGCTCTTTGTCTGTCACGGAGGCCGGCAGAAGGGGAATGCCGTCTCTAAGCAGAGGATGGCCCACTGGATAGTGGATGCCATCACCCTGGCTTATCAGGCACAGGGTGTGCCCTGCCCGTTCAGGTTGCGAGCTCACTCAACTAGAAGTGTTGCATGCTCCTGGGCGCTGGCTCGTGGCGCCTCGCTGGCCGATATTTGTAGAGCTGCGGGCTGGGCGGCCCCTAACACGTTCGCTAGATTCTATAACCTTCGTGTGGAGCCGGTATCCTCCTGTGTTCTCACCTCAAACGGGTAGAAACACTGAGAGGCCCCGGCTTCGGGTCGGCTTGCAAAAACCACTCCAGAGAGTCCATATAGTAGACCCTGTTGAGCTCCTCCGTCCCCTCGGCAGCCAGACGTGGCATAAGGAATGTTCATATGCGTATTTGCTTCCGTAACCTCCTTCGGGAAGGGTGGAGCTTCCGTAACGTCCCTGTTCCAAGTAGATCGGGTACGTTTCCTCCTTCAGGGAACGAGGGTTACCATACGTAACCGAGACGATCTCATTACATTGACTTTTTTTCCTAGGGGTTAGCCAGAGAAGCCAGTGATTTCTTGAGCATAATTCGTAGTTACTGTGGTAAGGAGCGAATGCTCTAATGTTTTTCTCAGTGGACGCAATAGATGCAGTAGTGTGGTAGGTCTTTGTTCAAGTGCTGTTTTCCCCAATTTCAGGTTTTAACTATTTGGTAAAATGCTTTTAGAGAGAATTCACAGGTTCAAACTGAGGTCTGGTCAGAATATAGAGGCTACAGTAGCATAAGGGCAGGACAGTAAGTGTGAGTAATAACTAACTGGTCTCTTGCCAGATCCACTGTCTTTTGCTGGCAGCTGTTCCTGCCCTCATTTTACTTACAATCACTCCTTCTCCCTTCCCCTGTGAGATTTACAGAAAATGGTCCACATTACTGTCTGCATTCTGTCTAATGGTAACGCTGTTTCAGTTATCATTTTAAATCTTTTGGTTTAATTCGAAACAAACGATGATCAGTAAAACATTTACATTTAGCACATGCTTTTACCTGAAATTACATACAAATAAGGAAAAACAGTAGCACAAAAGCTAAAGCATAACTGAGATGGGATTTTTTTTTAATTCTAATAGGAAGTGGCTTTATATTTCAAAACTAACATAAAATTATGTTATGCAAAATCATTAAAAACAACAGCAAATTCCTGAAGAAAAGAGGTCACTTAAATCTTTAAAAATGCTAATAATTTAATAACACTGTTAAATGTAATCTTTAGCAAATCCTAAAATTAATATCCAGTTTTCATTATGCAGTTTACATGCATTTATATTATACATTTTATATATATTTTATTTAATATATTTTAATATTGGCTATTAATTAGTAATCAGACATAATTATTGATCATACTTAAGTCCGTTTTTTTAAACATCCACTGTTATTTATCCACATGGTGGTGAATTTTCTCCAGATATAACTTAACAGCTTCAACATCTGTGATTGCATTTAGATGTAATAGTGTGACACCAAACACTAGACGTCAACTCTTTGTGCACACAGATGAGGCCAGTGATGTAAAGCATATTACTGGAGTGTCAAACTGAGCAGTTAACTCGCATTTAGTAGACACTTCAGACTGGGATTCGTAGTGAGGAAAAGAACGATTCTAGAGTGGGTGGCAGGCAAGCGAGAGCATGAACCCCTACTGTCAAGCGCAAGTCTGCCCCTTGATGTTAATCCCCTGAAAGCTGTTTTCTGCTATGGATTAGTGACAGGAGAACAAGGCTTAGTGCTCCCTGTAGCAGAGATGAAACATCTTGAACAGGTGCTTGGATATAGAAAGACTTTTTGCTGAAATACAAAGAACTTTTACCCATTTTATCACAAACTAAATTCATTAGAAGGCATTTACTGAGAGGGGTATTGTTGTGACACCGAAAGATGCAGCCAGTGTGATGCCTTTGAGCTGCCCTCTTTTATTTTTCTGGAAACACCCAAAGTTAAAAGATAATATTAAATCCACCTCACAACAGTTTTGTGTTCTTCTATACACAGTCAATGAACTGTTTTATGCAAGATCAGCAAACTGTGTCCTGAACACACACATACAGAATGGGTCATGGTATTAATAGCGCCAGGATGCTTCTGTGTTGTCCTTGATGGTGCATTTGCCATTACTCCTGTACTGTACTGTTTATTTTGGCCCGTGCACCTGGTGCGTCATGGCACGTTCCCTTGGGTTGAAACAGTGGGCCGCTCATCCTGTAATGCATTGCTCTGCTCACCTGTTAGTTAGAGAAAGATGCATGGCCTCCGTGGCACAACAAGATGGATGATCAGCAAAAATACGCTAGCCTCGGCTACCATGGAGGTGACCCAGACCTGCCTAGCGAAGGGAAGCTTAAACACACACTTCCTTTTGCAATGAAGGAAAGGTCATGATCGGCACTGACACAGCCACTTAGTATGTCACTCTTAACTTATCCGTCATCAGACAGGATCCTCAGACTGGCTGAGGATCAGATCAGGATCAGAAGGAAGTGTTGAATAGTAGTTTATAAGTTCATTCTGGATTTCTTGATGGTGCTTTTGTTTCACCACCCTTGAAAAAGCCTTTGTTGTTCATTTAATTTACATTGAATCAATAAGATTCTCTAAATTGTGTTTTTCAAACTATGCAATCTGAAGTACTGAGTGACATAATATATACTATCATGTACACTCTTAAAAATAGAGGTTCTCATTGGATTTCTTGAAGTAAAGAGGGAATTGGGAAAATCATTCCAGCAATAACAGTGAAAGTTTCAGAAAGTGATTTTGCGCCTCTTTGTGTTAGTACCACAGACTTGAGGAAATAAAGAATTGCAAAAGGGTAGGTGAGAGATTTTAGATCCAGTGATTGTTCGATATGCAAGCTTCAGTGCCTTATACCTGATGTGAAAGCTTGAGGCGGTCTTTGCGATGTGGTCTGTAAAAGTCTAACCTGTATGATGTTATTGTTTGCTGATGGTGTCTGCATTTGGTTCAGGTGGTGTTCTTTCATCCAAGTCGAGGCGTCCACAAGGCATGGTGAGATCAGTGCAGCCACTGTGTGATCATTGGGCTGGAACGTGAAGGCAAAGTAAAGCTGTGTGTCGTCTGCACTTTTGTTTTGAACGAGAGAATCTCAAACCCAAAATGAGAGAGTAAACAAGAGCAGTGGAAATATCCTAAGTCAAGCTATATAGGTTGTTTTTTAACGGAAGTTGCCAGCATTTGCTCCTCTTACCAGGCTACATTCACTATGATTTCAGCTGAGTTTAAAGTGTTTACATTAAGCCAAAAATCTCTTTCTGCCACTGTCTCCTGTTGAGCTCTAATGAATAAGCGTTTGTGATATCGACATTTGTGGATTTTTCTTTTACTTATAGTTACTGCTGTTTGTTTGGTTTGTAGGTGCTTGTCATTTGGTATAGTCAAGGATGCACATTTTAAAAGCTTAAGAGTGCAGAATGATGATAAAACAGCCTCAAAATGTATACAAATGGGAATCATTAAAAGCGTTGTTCTTTGTGAAAGATCTGTTCACAAATCAGAAATGTGATGGCTATGCAAATGAATCAGTTTCCCACATTGCTACTATATCATCTTGCCATTGATTGACAAGATTAATAACTTGTTATAATTTTTAGTCTTGGATGTAAAAAGGTGGGGATAAAAACTTTACAGCCAGTAAATCATCATTCACTGATTATAGGAGCTTTGGAAACAAGTGTAAATCTGATGATGAAACATGTCACTAATATCTTTTCATCGTATAGTAAAACAAAACATCATTAAAAACTGTGTTTCTGGAAACTGTTGAGATGGCACTGTCACAATTCAAACCATTTATCTACTTCTAAATAATAACGCCAGAAGCATTACATAATGAGTATGAGAGCATTAATCTAAAACATTTGTTGTTGAAGTGCAATTGTTGTTGAATAATAGCAGTAATCACAGTAATCGCACTTTACAAAAGTACACTGTTTATATGTAGATTGAAGCAAAACGGGAATCAAACCAATCCAATAAATTGGATTTATGGATGAAAAGCATTTTAAGAGCACAAACAGACAGACGCATAACCTTCTCTATTAGTTTCACCATTAGGTGCTTTGGCCTGTTTGTTGTTTATAGTGTTTGAATACTCTTTTACATTATATATGACACTACCCTTACGAAAAAGAAGTTCATTCAAGTGTGCTATTAGTATACTTCTTTTAAACAAAAATAGGAAAGTATACTTTTAGTCTACTTTTTATGTACTTCTCAGAAATGGGCTTTATGTACTTCTCAGAAATATTGTTAAAATGACATTTAAGTATACTTGACTTATACTTAGAAAAAGTCTAATAATATTTTAGCTATAATTGTGTTCTTAGAATCTGTGTTTTCATTGTTATACTGTAGGGGGCGCTAGTACACATTTTCTGTACAGAATTTCCAAAAAACACAAGTGAAGAAGAAACCGAAACAACAGATGCTTCCACATGTATTCTAACACGATCATCAGACATAAAACAGTATCAAAACTATGTAACATTATGGAATAAAATGTCGACCAATGAAGAGGGGATAATGACTGTCAAGCTTTGGGGTGTTGATCGACTTTATCTACGTTTTGATTATCATTCTGAATCCAATTCATAGTCTTTTTTCAGCTTTTTGTTCAAAATGTTGTTTATTTCTTTATTTTTTATTTATGAAACTTATCCACATTCAAGTGTTTAAAAAAAGAATGCATGAAGCTAGAATAAAAAATTTTTGTTTACAAGCAGATACCCTGTTCTTTTGATGTTTTGTATGTTCAGATATTCATGTAACAAAATATATACAAATTAATACCTAAATAGGGACATAGTAGTATACTTAAAGTATGATGTAAAGTTCACTTAAAGAAAACTTACGAGTATACTTGCAGTATAAAACTACTAAACTAGTAGTTTACTGAGACTATACTTCAAAGTGTACTAAAAATGCTACTACAAGTATTTAATTAGTAAACTATCAGTATACCTATAAGTTCACTTTTAGTATAGTTGCAGTACAAACTCCACATTCAAGTGTTTAAAAAAGAATGCATGAAGCTAGAATACAATGTTTTTGTTTACAAGCAGATACCCTGTTCTTTTGATGTTTTGTATGTTCAGATATTCATGTAACAAAATATATACAAATTAATACCTAAATAGGGACTATTATTTATTGAGACTATACTTCAAAGTGTACTAAAATGCTACTACAAGTATTTAATTAGTAAACTATCTGTATACCTATAAGTTCACTTTTAGTATAGTTGCAGTACAAACTAAACATTTTTATGTAAACTAGTTGTGTACTCAAAGTTTACTACTGTTATACTTAAAGTATACTTAAAAGTATACTTTTATATACTAGAAAGTGGGCCAATTTAGTCCCAAGGAGTATTGAAATAGTACACTTACAAGTATACTACTAGTACACTGATATTTGTAATCTTACTACATAAAGTATACTTAAAAATATGCTTGAACTTTACTTAAGTATACTTACTCAAATAAACTTGAAGTATACTACTTTTTGGTAAGGGTAGTGAGGGATTGGAATTCAAGGGAGAAAAAGCAGAGGGAAAACTAGATAAATAAGTGAACATAAGTTTAATCCACTCATGTGTTTCTCATGGGGAAATGGAGGGAAGGCACATACTAACTGCTGAGCTGTTTAATTAGGTGCCCTGCTGCTTGTTAATGAGGGCACTAACGAGGGCACTGTGGCCATGGACTGCGGCTGCCCCGCTGATCATTAATGGGAGGCAGTGTGTGTGTCAAAAATGTAGGCCTGGCCCGGACAACAACATGAGCGACGCAGAGGCAGCAGAGGGCCAGGGCACGTGCTCTGCAGGGACAGTACGGATTCACACAGTGCTGGGAGGGGGTGAAGCCAAAAGCCAGTGCTAATTGAAGCCTAGCAGAGTAAGTGTTGAAAGTGCAGCCTTTTATTTCGTAGCAGCTTTTACCGATTTGTTTGTTTATGTTGACATCTCATTAGTTATATTGATTAGGTGGGGGAAAAAAGTGGCACTAATTTCATATTCATTGCTTGGCCTGTTTTTATGGAGTCAGAGCTGTACTTTATTGCCAACTTCCACGGTTCCTTTAGTGCCGTTCCTCTCATTAAACAGTGTGTTATTAAATCCATTTATTTCCAGTAGATAGACTAGGAACATTTTGTTTTTGCTCACTAAAAGAAAGCTACCTAAAATTGTTTGCTAATGTGTATACTCGCCCTGAGCCATGACTTCATTAGCTGACCAGCATACTCTGTAACCTACATTATTCACTATTATGAGATCTTCAATAGTCTACATGCGTTTACATTCAGGAGTAAAGTCATAATTCACATTAATGTTTTCTTTTTCGAATGCCACTGATTTAACTATAAAATTTAGGTTGTAATTAACTAAGGCTTGTATCAACATATAACGTAAATAATATATCATAAATACAAATAAATAATTTTGGTGTTTTGGTTTTTATAAATTCTGTAACAACAACAACAAAAATAAAAATAATAATTGTTATTATTGTTGTTGTTGGTGGTGGTGGTGTTTTTGTTTAAATCTAAAATTGCTATTCTCAAGTTAATCTTAGTCAAGCAATCAAGTTATTCGAGTCAAGTTAAAAAAAAAGTGTATTTATTTATTTATTGCAAATGGCTGTTCTTATAAAAGTAATACAAACAACATTTCAGGCCCAGTTACTGTGTCTCACCAATAGCACAATATTGTGGAGAACACACACAAAAAAAAACATAATTTTTCAACATGGCTAAGTATGCTATTTCCTGTCAATGTGTGAAAGTTCAGTTTCATTAGGCAGGTAAACATAGGTAAATAACTATACATAAATAATTAAGCATAACAAGGTGCAGTAAACAATAAAACTATGTCTGCTACAAACTAGTGTTTAAGATTATGATAATTAATTAAAATAATAGCATAAATAACCAGTTTGCAACATAATGAACTCTTTTAGCACAGCTAAAATAACTGTAAGCGGCTGAAATTGGAAGCCTTGCACATTCATATTTAAAATGGCTGTGTCTGTGCTTACAGTATGTTAAAAAATAAGTTGTAATAATTTTTTAAATAAATTGTGCA
Organism: Sinocyclocheilus rhinocerous; assembly: GCF_001515625.1. Lineage (NCBI taxonomy): Eukaryota > Metazoa > Chordata > Actinopteri > Cypriniformes > Cyprinidae > Sinocyclocheilus > Sinocyclocheilus rhinocerous. The sequence continues at coordinate 253,273 of NW_015659401.1, forward strand.
CTGTGCAGTGACCTTGGAAAACTAAATCACATTGTATCACTTTCCCTTTGATGCAAAGTTAGAAAGAGAGCGAAACCAAGGCCGTTTATCCACCAGTCAGTGCAGAGCGGACGGCTTTGAGAATGAAAAAAGAGAACCAGAAAGAAAAAAAATGATCCCATTTCATCTCTGCAGGAACATGACAGAGGAATAAAAGCTATACTAAAGTTCAATGGGGCCTGTAAGTTTCTCTTCCTCTTGCAATTTGTCACAAGCTGAGAGGTCCATCCGATTGCTGCACTCAGGTGTCCGGATGAGTGCCTGAAGGGCTCGGTCAGACGCACAGATACGATTCTGCAACATGGTTCAGCAGGTCGCCATGTGCCATGAAGGCTTGTTGTAAGGCCGTGTTATCAGATGTAGGATGCCACCTCTAGTTTCCAAGACTGAACAGCAGGCATAATTGATATTCCTCTCTGCCTTACAACTGGAAGGTTGATAACAGGAGGCCACAGTCCCTGAGAGTATTTGGCTTGAGTTGGGACATTTAATAGGTTTTTGCATGAAAATTTAAAGCGTGGTAATTTACTAAACCAAAGATCCAAAGAACAGCCTCAAAATTATGTAAAGTGCATTTAGTTGGTGCCAAGTGCCAAATGATGCCTTAATTTATTTGTCACAGTTGATGCACTAATAAAACAATGTGGTTTAATATGTGCCCTGTGCAGTGATGTCAGATTATTTTGATATATAATTATAATTTTTAACATAATTACGAATAAAACCAAATGTAAAAAGTAAAACAAACCTACAGTAATGCCCTTAATGTACTGGAGATGGTACTTAATCAAGTCCGATGCCAGCATGGGCTCATTAGTCCACACATAAAAACATTTTCCAGTCGCTCAGAGGGAACTTTGCATGAAAAAAATGCCAAATGTACAATGCTCTTCTGTGCTCCCAGTGCAATGCTGATCATCCTGCAGCTTATGTGTTAGTGAAGGGAGCAAGTTTGTTTCTGTCAAAAACCTTGTCTATTGCTGTTTTCGCTCAAGCACATATGATTCTGGTATTAACATGCTTATTATTGTTAACTTGTAGGCTTACCTACAACAAAGCAAGGCTGCAACCATGTCTTGAATATTGGCCATTTCTGATTATCTATGTCTAAGGCGGTTATGGCTCTGCAACAAAGTACACAGGATTCTTAGGTGAACTATTGCTTCATACATCTTTAATGAATTATAACTATTTTTGACAGTATTACCCTCATCTCTGTCCACCATATTGGAATAAAATGTTTTCCAGAGCTTTTTGCAATACGTTTACCTCAATCCCTCAAACACTGCCTGATTTGTAGATGAAAAGCTAAAGCGGCAGCACAATCTAAAGCAGACTGTTTTTATGATGTGTGAAAAAAGAGAAAGCCGTTGTTAACCTTTTAAAAAGTTAAAAAGTTGATTTTAGAATGTACTAATTTAGTTTTAATATTTAGTTGTAATAGAAAATACTCTTTTGATTGCACAAATCAAGGAAACATGAAAGACATTCACCGTCTTTGTTGGTCAAATTTAATGTTTTCATTTAAAAATACATGAGACATTTGCTTGTAAATAAAGTTATAGTAATAATAATCAGCCTGGATCTAAAAGGGTGAAAACAAAAATTACTGAATATTTTTTTGCCTGTGATTGCAGTTAGTGTACAAATGAATGAAATTCAAACCCTTGTTATAGCTGTTAACCATTATTGACCTTCTAAAAGCTGTTTATCCATCTAGGTTCTAAATAACCACAGTATCTCCAGGCATCTCTTTGTCTCTTCGAACACTCTGTAAGGGAAACGGGTAAATTTAGCTTTTTTTTAGGGAATATTGACAGAATCACTGTTTTACGGCTGATCAGAGAATTGGCCAGCGATTAATTGAACAGCCATAGCTATTAGTTCTGCAACTGATATTAATATCAAAGTATAGTGAGAAAAACTATTAGCACAGTAACAAGATCGGCGATATAAGACATTAACTTGTAAGCACAAAACACAAGATACTTCTCTTTTCAATATAAATAAGACTTTATTGAACAAATCTAAGACATAAACTAATCTAACACATAACCACACACACTCACAAATTCACAGAAAATTAGGAAAGAATGAGTTTTAAGAGAGTGAAATGTGAAATCCCAAGTTTATAGCAATATACGCAATTTCTTAGACCTGAACAACCATCAATCATTTAATTAACCCTCACATTGAGTTTCTCAATGAATCTATAAAACTTTATATTAAATGCACCAGCTCAGAATCTGGAGGTTTACTTGTGCTGCCTGTGTTAAGGATTCCCTTTTGTTGCAGAAAAGGGGTTTCCCAAGGTTGTTGATTCGCTGGAGGTCTAGTAGCCGTTCAGAGTGACGTCTTGTGGAGCCAGTCGTTAGGCATTGGCTGAAGAATGGTGCAGAGTTGTGGACTGGTTGAAGTTTTGACGGTGGGCACAGATGAGGTCGAACTCGGAGACTCAGCTTTGCAGCAAAACTTAACTCGGAACACGAATCTCTCAACGAAAAAGAAATGAAACGTAAGTAAAAGAAAGAAAAGAAGAGTGTGAAGAGACTAGATGGCTTATCTCCTCATGATGGCAGAGCCAGAGCACACTGAAAAAGCACTCAAAGAACTTGAAGACAAAAAGGCAAAAACCCAAAATCAGTGGCAAAAAGCAAAATTTGTTTGTGTCCTGAGTTTTTAAACTCAGATGTTGGACACATCCACAATGGTGTCTTGCCCAATTAGACATTGTCTTACCTTGGGGTGTGACTACATTTCTCATCCCAATACATAAATCAACATGTTATCTTATTAGTCCAAATTGTCCCACTCTTGAAGAGAATCTGATACAGTTTACAAATAATTGATTGATAGAAATGTTTCAAGTTGGACTTTTCACACACATGCATACAAACTCAAATATAAACCTATAAACTATTCAATAGTTATCCAAAAGGACATACACAATGAGTGATTAGAACATGATAGTCAAATGTGTTGGTTACATACATGATATGGAGTTATGCAGTGGAATGATATGTGTTCATAAGTCCTTTTATCATAACACTGTGTCTACACCGGACGCGACAGTTGTCGTGTCGCACCACACCGCAACAGCTAAAGTCTGTCTACACCGGACGTGACAAAGTGATCGTTGAAAATCATTTGAAATTTGTGTCAATACGTCATAAATAGAACGCGACAGCAGTTTACTGTCGGGGATTTGTCGTGTCGTGTAGGGAAATGTTTATTCCAGTGATGGCAAAGCTGAATTTTCATCAGTCATTACTCCAGTCTTCTTTTAAAAATCTTTCTAAATATTTCTAACAGTGGTGGTTAGTAATGAAGTACATTTACTCCATTACATTTACTTGAGTGAACTTTTGGGAAATTTGGGTGGGTACTTTTACTTTAAGTCGAGTACATTTAAAAAACTGTACTTTTACTTCGTTACGCTTTAAAAACTACTCGAATCTGTAGGCCTGTTTAGATACTAATCCTTACTGACATTACTAAGAAAGATATAAGTATTTTGTTGCATGTGTTTAATAAGACCTTAATTTTTAGCATGACTTTGATGTAATGGAAGGGACCTTTAATAAAAAGGTGAGTTTATATTTAGAATATTTTTTTAAGGGTTTTCTCATAGTTCACGTTGCATATTAAGATGGTTTAACATTCAAAAAATTCAGCACTTCAACAAAAGGGAACTTACATTTTTGTTCAGGACTACAGATACTTTTAAAGGTTTTACAAACATTCCCTCTCCAGAAGTGAGAGCAGCTCTCCTGCAGTCTGTTAGCTCAAACCAACCATTAAACCCACCAGCTTCATTCATCTCCTAATCTCCAGACACATGCTGGGACTCTGAGTACCCCACACAGCTTGCACTATGCCCAGTGGAGAAAAGAGTGGAATGAAGGACCAGTGGAGGGGAAGTGAGCAGAGAAGGAGGAGGAAGATTGGAGAGGGAGGAAAGGCAGCTTGCAGGAGTCCATGAGGTTTTGAAAAAAAAAAGCTTGAACAAAACAGAGTAATAGTGCAGTGGAAGACCCCCTTGTGACTGCTATAATTTGAAAGCTAATCTATGTGTCCGTCAGCTTGTCTACTGTTATATTTAGCTATTCATCTCTTTCTCTCCTTCCATCCTTCTAATCCATCCCTTCCTGTTTTTTGCTTCCTCTTCTGTTCCCTTCTCTTTTTTTCTTCTCCACCCTTGTCACCAGATTCGTTGCTTAAGTGCTGATTAACTCCATGTGTGGTGGAAAGATGGAGGGCCGGTTAGGGTCCAAATTAAATGCCCTCTCTCCTCTTCTCATTCTGCAATCAGTGCCTTCAGCTCCCCACTGCCATCGACTGCCTTGATCTGTGGCAAAGCTCTTCAAAGTTGTAGCATCTCACAAACTCTGGATGGAAACTTTTAAACAAGGTCATCCTTAGGACTTATGATCTGTACATAAGCTGAATGAACAATTACACAAACATATTGTACTTATTAGAGATGTGCGCTACGACTAATTTCAAAATCGCTTGAACAGAAAATTGGTAACCGATAGAGCTGGGTAAAAAATATTGATATCTCGATTTTAATCGATTCTCATTTTTACGAAACAATATTGATTCTTAAATCTCAAGAATCGATTAGTCTAGTCTGTTTTCAGTTAATGGATGGAACATTGAAGCAGACCTCCCATCCAATAAATCGCAATAAGCATTGTGCCTTGATACTTGAAACAAAGTCTCAGATTTCAATTTATGCCCATTGTATTGCAGTATTCAAACAATAAATGCCGTTTTGGCGCTGTTTAATGTGGAGTGACAGATCGCTGTAGCACCTCAGTTCAACAGACACGGCAGCGCGAGGCGCACGTGAACTGACCATCTCCTCCACATTAATACCAGTTTCAACACAAAATAAACATGACTAAACATCCAAAGGTAAGTTAAAAGAAAGAGTACAACTTTACAATTCATATCCTGTCTCATGTAATCGCTCAGTGTTTCAGCCGCGCGAATAAGTCAATATATCAGCTTGTAAACAATTCATGTAACATCACATTTACCTCAGAAAGCATATTCGGTGACCATAAACTCGTTAGTCAGCCAGATTAGAATACATGTTTTTACATTGTACTTATATTTTAAAAATACCTGCATGTAATTACATCTGTAATTAATTTCTGTAATTACATTTATAATTACACAGTTGACCCATCCCTTACACCTTAACCCACCCTTAAACCTACCCAAACCACCAAACCAGTCCCTAACCTTAGCCATATCCCACCTCAATAGCAGCAGAAGTGCTTTGCAATACAATATGAACACAATAAGTACATTATACTTAATTTTTGATGTAAGTACATAGTAGTTAAGGCCTAACTGAAGTAATAGCAACTTAATTATTATAAAAACTTAAGTGCAATTTAAGCAGTTGTACAGCACAAATCAGTCAATTTTAACCTTCAATATTATAACGTACCGACTGACTCTCATGTATATTTTACAGCATTAGCTGATAGATTTTTTTCTTTAAGAAAATTTGCCATGTACTGTACCTGATATATCCAAAATAATCGATATTGAATCGAATCAAATCAAATTGGTAATTGACTCGAATCGCAAGCTTGTGAATGAGAATCGAATCGAATCGTGAAATGTGTGTCAAAACCCAGCCCTAGTAACCGACTAGTCTGAAAGTAAGAAACCCTCAGAAGACAGTCAAAAACTTTGTGTGTATATGCAATCCATTTGGAATACTCAATCTATGAATCAAACAGTCAAATAATTCTAGATACATTATTATTTGAGTTGTTCTTATTTTCCATCAAACCATTAAAATTTACAGCACTGACGGCAACAAAAGCAGCAGACATGCTGAATGAAAATGCTAATTCACTCTCTGACATTAGGTGGTGCTTTGGACAAGCAGAACTTCATACATGACACGTCCTGGCCAGGATTTTTATATTGCCTAAAACATCCAAAGTAGTTTGACCAATAACATGCAGGTATTGTATATAATCGACCAGTCGTGGTGTGTGAAAAGGTGAGATCAACAGAGAACGATCAAAGCGATGCAAATACGTGCACGTGTTTGTTTGTTCGTTCAACTTGAAGCGTCGCTGCGCACCGATCATTGAATGACACCAAAGTACCGCGAGAGCGATTCGAAAGCAAGGAGCCGTCTGCTCTGCTCTCTATAGCTCTCGTGAATGTTATACAACAATCGATCTGCACAGTGCAAACAGCCAAAACCTGGATATTTTAGGCAATACAGAAATCCTGGCAAGGACGCGTCCCGTAAAAATGGCCCGTATGGTCACCCTATTCATAATGTTTCCCCCTTTAAACCGGTAAATAGGCCTATGCTCCTACACATGCTCATCTTCCAAGCACACGAAAGTGACACGAAGAAAAAAACCGCATGCACACAAGGTCTGAGGTGAAATTAAATTAATTTATCAGCTCCAGATATCCACTTTTTTGAAAATAATGTATTATTTTTTTAAAAGTAACATTAAAATGACTAAATTTACATCTAGTCAGCTAGTATTTCCAATGTCGACTAGCAGCAGCAGTTCAGTTTAGTCGACTAGTTGGCTATTCTCGCACATCCCTAGTACTATGACTATTTAAAGTTTATGATGTTGCATATATATATAATGAACAGAAAGTTCAAAAGAACAGCATTTATTTTGAAATAGAAATCTTTTGTAACAATGCAAACATCTTTACAGTCACTTTTGATCAATTTAATGTGTACTAGCTAAATAAAAGTATTATTTTAAAACAATCTTACTGACTTAAAATGTAGATTTAATATTCATATATTTAAAAAAATATATATATATTATATTTTTATTTTATATTTTATTTCGGCTCTCTTTTTTCCTCTGAAATGGAAATAGGTTACCATAAAAAGCACCCTTTTGAAACTGACAGTGTACATGTAGATCCAGAAACACAGGAACTTTGTGGTAAAAGTACAACACATAATGTCGCTAAAATTGTCATTTATTTTGATCGGCTCATCTGAACATACAGAAACCCATAAAGGGTGCCAACAACATAGTTTTATTATGTCTTTCCCCATCAAATTTTCACCTGATGTTCTTTCATTTTGCTGCATAATCAGCCACAAATCTGTCTGAAATGCCAAATTAAAGTGAAGAGACTGGTGGAGAAGTTGTTACAGGTTCAAATTATCCCTTTTAAACCTAAAACAAACTCCCACAGGCCAGAAGGACAAGAGCAATGTGATTTGAATACTTTGAAATCATAGATGCTCTATTACCCAGTTGTTTTCAAACTGCAGGTTGCATTGAATGGACTGTAATGCTCCCAGACAGACACATCTAGACATATCCAATACAAGTGCCATTTGAAAAAGTATGTAATGTATGAATTCAAACAGCTTTGATTGGTATGCAAGGTCACACGCTCACTCTCTTTCTCTTTTTCACTACCGCAGACTCAGAAAAAAACTAGTAAGAGCAGTAATTCATTGCAAGGTACTGGATGTATGCATGTATATACAGAGGCTTTCAGCAAATCCCTTCAGCAAACACAGTTTAATGGCATTGCATATACTGAGAGAAGCTGTTGGTGGTGATAATCATGGCGCTTTGTCTATATCTCGCTCTGGAGTAGTTGGGGGTAGAAAAGTTTGTTTCTAATGTTTGCTTCTATTAATTCATTTCATATTTTCCCTGACTCCTCAAATTCTGGAATATTGCTTTTAGAAGAGTAATAATTTAGTTAGTGTCTACTCACTGGCATGTGTGCGAAAGCTGTCACTCCCAGGTGAGCTGGAGCAGGGTGTTACCATGGAAAATGTGTTGTTGGCCAATGGGAAACAAAATGACTGAAAATACTGTGTGAACATAAGTAGTGAGACAAAGCTGTCACGAGGAGGTCAGAAGTTCTTGCTAAACTGACACTTTTTAATTTGAAATGCCTTTTTTATTCATTAAAAAGTAAGTATATCAACAACAAATTGCATTTTATTTAGTAGTTTTGCAGGGATGGAAACTGTTCGGATAAAGAAAAGGAGCACATGTTTATGACATCTGTTTCAGACTGAAATAATCGGAGATATCATACATACTGCAGTTGCTGTTGTTAGTAAATGTGCAGAGAGTGTGAACTATTCACAGAAGCCCCCCTAAATAAGGTCTGGAAATGCCATGGGAAGCATTGAGGATGAATATGGATGCATCACATTTATGTTATTTCAGTAGAAATCTGTGCAATCTGGAATTATAAGAGTCATTGGATATTTTTTGTGATTCGTCACATTAGCCATTCACAATTTTTCTTAATATGACGGCACCTTAAAAGGGGTCATATGATGCTGCTAAAAAGAACATTATTTTGTGTATTCGGTGTAATGAAATGTGTTTATGCGGTTTAAGGTTCAAAAAACACATTATTTTCCACATACTGTACATTATTGTTTCTCCTCTATGCCCCGCCTTTCTGAAACGCGTCGATTTTTACAAAGCTCATTGTTCTAAAAAAGCGGAAACGGTCCTCCATAAAATGTGCTGCATACATCTAAATATTTGGGTCGAAGTGTTCTGGAACAGTGTTGTAAATACAACTTAACCACTGATTTCTAGTCGTGTCCATTTTTGGAAGGCCAAACAAAGTAGTTTCGCTTTCACAACGAAGCACACAGCGCCTTCACGACATGGCGGAGGCAACAACAATACTACAGCGAGAATAAAAGTTATGCCTTCTTTCTTTGCGTGAACATTTAGGCGGCGTTATGCAAATCTTCCCACATAGTGATGTAGATATGTGGGAGCGTGTTAGAACGAGCCGTTTTAGGTAGGTGTGGCTGACTCTTAACTTTTATAAAGAATATCTCTTTGGATTTGAGACTTTAGTCTTTGCAACTTTACAGATCTTCTTTATGCACCAAGAGCTTGTAACACTCCAAAGAGAAAGGAAAAATTGAAATCGCATCATATGACCCCTTTAAGGTAGTAGACAAAAATAAATTAACAAATAAATAAATAAATAATATAAGGCAACAGTTTGTATCAATCCTTTTGAGGTATGACCATTTCTAATGAAATTATGTTCAACCAACAAAATGGAGTTATAGGAACTTAAAGGGATAGTTCACAAAAAAAATAAATATAATAAATTATTAATACATTTTGTCATTATTTACTCACCCTCATGTTGTTCCAAATCTGTATGAATTTCTTTCTTCTGTTTAGAATACAAGAAAATATTTTGAAGAATGTATTTTGTGTCCATAGTATGAAACATTCTTCAAAATATATTTTGTGTGCAATAGAAGAAACGTCTTGGGTTACTTGACTGTAACCCTGTTCCCTGAAAAAGCGTCCACGAAAGGGAACATTCTTTGTTCGACCGGCTGCAAAGCACGTGTGTCAAACATGCCAAGAATTGGCTAAAACATGTCCGTTTCATGTCTATTTTATAACCTGCAGCTGTACGTAATCAATTACGTAACTCACCAAGGTTATTTAAGCCAATTCTTGGCGTGTTTGACACACGTGCTTCGCAACCGGTCGAACAAAAAATTTTCTCATTAGCGTTTAATACGCAGCATCTCGTTCCCGCTTTTTCAGGGAACAGGGTTACAGTCAAGTAACCCGAGACGAATTTTTTTTTTTTCCAAATATAAAGTCAGAGCTAAAGTTCAGAAGTTGCAAAGTGAAATATGAGAAAATAAACATGCTAAACTCAGTTAAACCGCTCCTTGCATGAAAAGTTAAAACTGCTTTAATAGCTTTAATAATATAATCAGTTAATGGGCGCTTTGAATATAAGGAAATTGAGGCTCCTAAGGTCGTCTTCTTCTTCTTCTTCTTCTTCTTCTTCTTCTTCAAGAAATTCAGCAGAAATGTGCTTCATTTGCTGTGCCCCAATGACATTTTTATAGATAATTCAGATGAAATGAGGTGGTTTATAGTGGAGTTTTATTCTGAACTGAACTGTATTGTGAGTGTTGCAGATCTATTGCCTTCCACTGAGAAATCAAAGTTTAGCTGGTTAGCTTGGCCCTGTTAGCCACTGCTGGTACAGTAGATGCAACATCTGGATTAAAAAAAAAACTTTCTCCATTGATGGCCATTCAAAAATTGCTGTTTTGATGATTTTTATTTATGTATTCATTCATTCATTCATTTGATGTGGTTTGGCAGGTGATATGGCAGATTTCAAATAGTACCCTATGGAGGGTTACATGGCAGCCGAGCAACGGCTATTTGAGCTTAGTGGTAATGGATGGCTTTCTGCAACAAGCAGTGTTTTCCAAGCAACCAAAAAGGGGAATATGGAACTTTTATAAAGCTGAACAACTGTCACTTTATTGTGAATTTACTGTGAAATTGCTTATGAAATAGGCTTAAATGTTATTTGGCTACAATTATTCACAGAGAACAGACCAGGTCTTTAAATCTGTCTTTAAAATCTTTTTTTTTTTTTACTCAAGGATGTCAATGTTTGCTATCTGAGTAGTTATATTATTGCCACTGAGTCACTTGTATGTAAACTGAGAGGACATCTTGTGGGATGTGTATCGTAATACTAAACAGTAGATTATTCTGACCTCTTGTGCATATGACATGGCAGTAGTTCTAAATTAACAAATATGTAAACAATATTGTAAATATCCTACAGTTATATGAAACAACATCCTCAGCCAAATTAAATTAGGCCAAACATGTAGGGTATGTTGTAGGGCAATGTGCAAGGGCTTCCACAGACAACAGTATTTGTTCAATTACATCTTGCACTGCAAAATAGGTGATTTGAAAGACTAGGAAGAATAAGAGATTGGGGTGGGTGGAGTGGATCCTGAGAGAATGTTTAAGCGTTTATTTGAGATGGGATTGCAAATTTAATTTGTTCATTATGGATTGGTGGAAGATTTGGATCCTTTAGTGAAAATTGGTGTTTTGGGGTGGTATTATGTTATACTGATGAGGACCAGCTTGTTTTTAAATCGATGTGCATTGGGGGGAAAAAAACATTAATTAAAAAAAATAATTTGTAAAGTTGATATTTTTCTAGTCATGTTTTGAATGTGAAAGCTATTGGTGTATTAGCGTGCAATTTTGTTCTTAATTAGGTAGTCTTTCTGGTGCACGTTGGGAGTGCGTAGGTGACATGTGAGGGCTTTGTCTGTTTTGTGAGATGTATTTAATGAAAGTATTTTTCCCCTCGTTAGTCAGTGTAATATAATACCGAAGCCCAGTGTGACTGACCTGTTCTCTGTGCGAGAGGAGGTAGGCATCAGTATGTACAAAGCAGTCATATTTTTTTGAAAACAGAAGCTTTAATCAATCATTTGATTTGATCTTTGAGTGAAATACAGATGAAAGAAGCTTTCTTTCTGCTCTTGCAAAATAAATGTACAGTGGCACAACTGATAAAGAGCACATTAATTTGCTGGACAACAAAATATGAAGTACTAGTAGTGGGGAAAAACTGGTTTTAAATATTATGTGAGCTTGTCTAAGGTGGCCTGCGTCCCGTTGAGGAGAGCGGACAGCATGGAATCTTTGTCTTATGGAAATTTAGCCCTGATGTATTTCTATAGGTTGATATTGAAAGCATGGTCAATTTTGAAATAAATGGTGCTCATGGGTCTGTGGTTGAAGGATTAACCGCGTTTATGCAAGAAGACTCTGAGGACTGCAGGTATAACCAAAGTTGGACATTAGTGAACATGGATGGATGGATATCTGCAGATAATTTGGCTTCCAGGCTTGGCATCAGGTCAGGTTATTTGGCACAGAGTTGGTTCCACAGGACTATAGACTCATTAGAGACACACAATGAGGATGAAAACATATTTGTTTTTCCTGAGCAAAGAATTTCATCTAGAGGGAGGTCTGCTTTCCTTAAAACACCTTAGTTAAAAATGCCCTCAGATAGTCCTCGATGTGATGCGTGTAAAGATGTATACCTCCATTCTCTTGAGAGATGCAAGAACTCTAAATGGAGTTTAAGGAGGAACATGTTAAACTAGTTCTGCATATTATTATTATTATTATTAACTAGTTGAGGACATGCAGAACTTTAAATATACTAGGTAGAGGATTTATTGAAGGTGTGTTATTTGTTTCATATTATGGTCTCCACTTTAAATAGTGTGTGTGTGTGGGGGGGTGGGGGGGGGGGGGAATGTAAGGTTTGTGTTTATTGAATGCT
>NW_015659401.1:266571-294006 GCF_001515625.1 Sinocyclocheilus rhinocerous
AATGCAAGGTTTGTGTTTACTGAATGCTAAGTGTACAAGGCTGCATTTGTTTGATCAAGTAAAAACAGTAATATTGTGAATATCATTTCAGTTTAAAATATTTTTTTATATTTTAAAATGTAATTTTTCCCTGTGATGGCAAAGCTGAATTTGCAGCAGTGGTACTTTCTTTTCTGGCCTTTTTGATGAATAGAAATAACAGCATTTATTTGAAGAAAAAAAAATCTTTTGTTATATTATTAATGTCTTTCGTGTCATTTTTGATCAATTTAATGCATCCTTGCTGAATAAAAAAATACTAATTTCTTTCAAAATAAAAAATAATATGAATCTTACTGACCCCAAACTTTTGACATTTTCATTTGGAATTATTTTGTCATCGTCATTAATTTGCTTTTTTTTTTTGGACAATGTTTTAACATTTGGCAATTAAAGAGACTTTAAAAGTCTCCCTTTCTCTGTCTCTCTCTGTCTCTCTCTCTCTCTCTCTCAGCCTCCCTTTCCTGTCATTCTCTCTTCATCATTATTCTTCCTTGGCTCTCCTCCCCAACTGCTACCTGCGCGGCTGCAGATTGGCACTTATGAAGAGAGTCTCGCTAAGTCTGACATCTATTATAGTTAAAGATCTCTCTGTCAGCTTCTCTCGCTCCAGGGCCAGGAACGGCTAATGATTCCAGTCCTGCATGCATTTAAGAAAGAAGAATTGACAGCAGACATTTCATAGGTGTGAAAGAGTGTGTGTGTATGTGTGTGTGAGTGTGTGTGTGTCTGGGTATGGGTGTGACTGATGGGAGGTTTATAATTTAATGCACTGCTTTCAGTACTTAATATCACCCTCTTTCCTGTCGCAGAGTTTAAATTTCTACTGTATCTGTCACTCGAGTGGGGAGCCAATTAACCGCCTTGTCTGCCGTTCCCATCACAATATGCATGCAAGGATTATTAGGTTTCAGCAAAATGTGTGTACTTGGCAGTGTGTCTTTGTGTTTGAGTGTGTGATAAGAGAGATGGAGAGAGAGCCACTTTGGTTAGTATCACAGAGATTCATTGCAGGCTCTTTTTTTTTTCTTTGCAGATTTGAAAGCTATAGCTGCAGACGGTATAGAACTGGGACTTAAAACCAGCCTAAGCTGCCATTTACAGTAGACAAGCATGATTTTTTTCTGCTGTATTATCTAGTTCGTATATTTAGATTTTCACTAAATATGTCTTAAACAGTCATTTTCACATAGCGAAGACAGCACAATTATATTAATAAAAAATGAATCTATATTTAAGTCAAATGTGATGATTTATTTGTGTAATTACTTTAATCTGATCTGTTCAGGATTGTACTGAACATCTATCCTCCACCATGTTTACTTTCTAGCAGGTGAGGAGACTTGTAAAGATAGACAGCAGCAGAAGTAGGGATGGCCAGTGGTGCAGAGGCAAGTGCAGTCTAAGGTAAGCTGCTCTAAAAAATGGCTTTCAGTTTCAGCTGAAGCAATTCTGTAAAACTACCATTAATTTTGTGTGAGAAAAATCACCACATGTTGTCTGTTCCAACCGCCTTTTGCCTTAATAACTTTGTAAGTATTCAAAGATTTTAATGTTAATTTTAAAATCTTTGTCCATCACTGCAACCAATATTCCAAAGTAACCTTCTATATATTAAACAGAGAATATATCATTCTCTATTTGGGAGCATTTATATTTATTTATTATTTTGTATTAATTAATTAATTAATTTTTTTAGATGAAAATTTCTAAAGAATGCTATTAAACTTTTAAGTACATGTCAGGATTATCTCTGACAAACAACATATCATTAATTTTCAGAATATAGTAACACGGGAGCTGCATGGAATTTTAACCATATTCATATACATGGAATTTTGAGCTTTGGGTGTGTTGAAATATTTGAACTTTTCTGCTAGACTGTATACAACTGCCAGACCAAATGTGATGTATACTAATAAAACAATATTTAAAATATTATTATTATTATTATTTTCAAATGTATTGGCAGTCATTTATTTTGTGTATATTTGATATATTTGTATACTTATTATTCATTAATTTTACCACAGTGAATAATGTATTTATTTATTTACTTTCAATTTTCAAAGTATTTGCATTGTTTTCCAAATGGATTGGCAGTCATTTGTTTTGTGTAGATATATTCGTATACTGGTTATTCATTAATTTTACCACAGTGAATTAACGTGTAGCAGCTGTTTGACAATCAATTGGAAAGTTCTGTGCAGCTGCCACTGGGGGGAAATGCAACAGTCATATACAAATGCTGTACAAGAAAACAGTCTGGTACTTTCCCGGCCAAGCACAACTAACAGCACCTTGAAACGTCCTATGCTATTGTTATTTTTTTTAAATCTATGCTATAGATATTTTTATAAATCAAAAACAAGCATCTCGTGATGAAAATCACATAGATCAAATCCCAGATGATTAGACTTTACTTTTTGATATAGCAAAAGCAGGGATTTTCACACATATGATTGCATTTGTTTTATGCTGTTTCTCACTTGATTAACTTGATCCATTTTTTTGGTTCCAGTCAGTGTTTTGGAAGGTGAGAGATTCTTGCGCTGACAGACAGCAAGAGAAGTGGCCAGCGTACGGTAGGTATACAGTAAGGAGAGATGCTTACACAAAGTTACTTGCTAAGGTGCACATTTTTTTCAACGAGAGGACCGTGAATGTGCAGAACTGTGTGGTAGTTAAGAGGAAGAAGAGCCCTGCGGGGGCCTACATGTGCGCCAGGATCTGCCTTCTAATGGCTGGGCTGACGATGGCAGAAATGTTTCTCTTAAATTGCTGTATGTTTACATTGTGTGCTAATTTGGTTTCGACAGCAAGTCGACCAGCCCATCTGAAAAAAAAAAATGTCCCATGAAGCACAGCTGTCAGGGAGTGAGCAGTGGCCATGCATGAAGTACAGAACAAATGTGAGTGTCTCGCTGACTTTATCTACTCCACCAGCATTATACTTGTGTTGTGAGAGCCACTGTTCACCTGACTGGGAAAGCTTTTTGTCCTCTTCCATGATGAGCTTTCATTGCTGACAGGTGTCACTGATTATTCCATCCAGCTCATCCATGTGACTGCCCAGGGCAATGCTGACAGCTGCACAGAAAGCTCACAACTTCCCTCCAAAAACTGAAGAAAAGTGTACTCCCAATCACTTTAGTAGCAATTTGGAGTGACCGTTAGGAAACCAGTTTGCTCAGTTTGATTTACGTTTATTTGATCAAGGAACATTGCAGGATGGTTACTGTTACAGTTAAAAAACACATTAGAGATTAATCAGCTGTCGATATGCATTTGTTCAGTGAGCCTCAATTAATAAAATGAACAGTAAAAGACACCGCAGAAGCAGTTTTTTTCTCTTTTTGGCCACAGTACTGCTCTCTTTACTGCTCTGTAATTGCTGTTTGTGCTTAGTTTGCACTTGGATTCTTTTACCGAAATATTGTGTTTTCTTGTGAGTGTTGCAAGTGAGTCATGTACCTGGCCTTTTGTGGGAAACCACACATTAAAATAAGATTTATAAAGCAAAGCTGCACGTAACCTTGGCAGAGTTTTATGAGACGTATTCACGCTGCACGTCTCTCGAGTACAGGATTTGCAGGATAAGGCATTTGCAAGCATGTGTTTTGCTTTCGTATACTTTGTAATGTTTATGCTAATGATTTCAACATCTGAGAGACAAGTTTCCCTAAGAGAAAGCATAGGAGGGGAGGTGCATGTAAAAAAAAAAGAATATTCCTGTTCTCTCTTACCCTCTCGCTCTCTTTCCTACTCTCTGTCATACGTAGCTCCTACCTGGAGAGATAAAACTACAGCACACACCTACATCCCACCTACGCTCAGCTTCCTGTGCTGCCCAAGAGTATTACATCAGCAACCCCAACCTTAACCCCTGCACTCAAATTCAGGACTTACTCAGGACTTATTCATTGACTTATTCAGAGCTCCAAACTTGGTATATGTTACTGAGCTGATAAGCATGGAGATACCTACATTGGTCTGAGACTGCTGGTCCCATCGGTAGCATTATGGGTTAGATGGCCAGAAGGGTTTGCTTGTAGAGTGCTAATAAAGCACTATCAGGATGCTAACAGGATGTTTAGCGTGGGTTCAACATAGTGACCCAGGAAGGAGCTGTGTGACCCTCATGAACAGTGTGTGGGAAGATGATTTTGTGTGTCAAGGCAACATCAGCACACATGAACCGCGAGCACAGACATAGATAGAAACATATGTGCGCACACAGCTGTGGTCTTGAGATTTAATTATCATTTTGATGCAGCTTGTGTAAGATTTTTCCTAAGGATCTCTTCATGTGCTTGTTCATAGTCTTTTTTTAAGTAGTGCAGTATTCATTAAGGCTTCTCTTTTGCTTCTTGATCTTTCTGCCCTGCTTGAAAATCTATTTTAAGCATGTAGCTGTGTTTTGAAACTTGGTAGAAGGTTCCTAGCTGGTCTGATTAACTGGCCTAATTTTGCTATTAACAAGTGAGCAGACCATCTTGAACCAGCCACAAATCAGCTAGAAGCTGGTCCTACCAGGTTAAGATGGTCAAGCTGTTTTTGGAACATGGTAGCTGGACAGCTAACTAATGCCCAGCTTGCATCAGCTAATGACCAGTTTGGACCAGCTCGATCAGCTAGAAGCCAGCTACCAGTTTAAGATGGATTTTCCAACCGTGTCCCTTATGCTAACTCTTTGTCCAAATTATCAGCTGTTTGGGGACTTTCTGGGTGTCTCTCTTGTGATTGTAGATGAGCCTCAGCTTTGTGCGGGTCAGTGCAGCGTATGACCTTAAACATAAGAACAATCTATCTGGGGAACTTCTTTACCATCACGTGCATGGATTCCTATTGAAATGATTTGGTTTCACCTGTGATATTTCGTAAAGCAATGGTAAATGTGACCACAAGACTAAGTTATACTTAGACAAAGGTAGATTTGAAGCAGTAGCATGAATTAATTAGCAGATGACCAATGCAAGCGTGGTGGATCTATATGTATCTGTTCAGTCACATATAAAAAGGGTAATTCATTTTAAGGAATGGAGACTGTTAGAGGGCAAAGGTCACACAAATTAGTAAATCTTTGAACATATACATGGGAGTAAGTCACACATAAATAATTCCATATGTCTATTTCAGTGCACGCTGTGAACTCGCAAAACGCTTGATATGCTGTGTCTTCAGTGTATTAGTGTGCTTGGGGGAATGCAGCCTCATTTACTAAGAGATGGAGGTAAGGATGGAGGGAGAAAGGTCCATTCATAATAGGAAGCTTGTGACAAGCCAATTAAAAGAAGAGAGTTGGAGCTAGATTTAGGAAGTGGGGAAAATACAATATATAGCAAAGCAGAAGAATGTCACCTTAGGCGCGTATACACCTTCTTTCATCCTTCCCATCATTTTCCTTTAAAACTGTAAACAATCACTCGATAGTCACAGTTAGTAGTCCCAAAACACAATCGCCTGGCCCTGCATGTTTGGATTTCTAACACATCAGCACATTACCATTATTCATTTTAGAGGAATAGAAGGAGATTCATGCTTTATTGCCTGAGGAGGTAAATACTTTTGAATTTAGAATATTCCCAAAAGATCTGCACCTTTTAACTGCAATTAAAATGTTGAACAATAACTACAGCGTTCGTCAGAGATTACATGTATTTCATATGTATTTAATTTCAAGAGTAAAGTGGACAGAAAAGACGCTTCCTCCCCTGTGAAACATTATCCAATGTTGTCACTGTTGGGTAGTTTGACTTAAGAAAACTTTATACATTATTAATTGATGAATTTCTCATCAGAGCGATTTTTCACTGCCTCCTCAGAGAAAATGCCACTGCTCTGTGTATGTGAAGTCCTGTGATGGCACCTTTGCACGAGCAGTATGCAGGTGTGAAATAGATGCTCTCTTTGTTCCATTATCTCCTGTTCAAATCACAGGTTGGCTTGGCAATGTGAGTGCTCTTTCCTCACGAAATGACAGGCAATGAAGGCAGGGGCAAGGGGATGCCAGTGGCCATGCCAGCTAATGTTTCTGGAAATTGGCGGCTGACTGCAGAGTGCACTGAGAGAGAGGGCCTTTAATTAGCACCCAGACTGACAGAGCACTGGCAATCAGCCGTCTCTTGTTTCTCCTGCTGCTTTAGGTCTCTCCCTTTATGCCCCCCTCTCTCTCTATCTCTCATTCACTCACCATATTTTCTCCTCTGCTGTCCCTTTTTGGTGTTATCTCTTTTACTGACGCCGTTTTAGTGCTCTGGAAATCTCTGTCTTTAGGCATGTTGCTGTTGTTGATTTTTATTAATTTTTTTCTCTGTGTTGTCTCATTTCTCATCCCAGTATCTTTGTTATAGGCTATGGACACTTTTCCTCTTGACTTACTGGCTCTCCAATCTTTCATTTTCGTTTCTCTGTCTGCCTCTGGTCAGTTTATGTGGAATTGATTGTACTCATGGTTACATATTCTGCACACACGCACTCATGCACATACACACGTGTTCAGCCTGGGTTTGGCACGCATTTTTCTCTGAGTTGTCCGGGGGCTATTACTGTCTCATTAAAAGCTAAGCAGTGGAGGAGCTCTGGCCGATAAATCAATCAAGCGGCCTGTCGCCACTGGAGGTGGATCAATCCTGAAGAGACACCCTTTCCAGTATGCTTCACTCATGCAATGAATCATAAGCAGCCGATCAAGGCTTCATATACGCTTGCATCAGATCAAGTACTGATCGATAGAACCAAGTACCCACCCTACATTTTTGTCTTTTTTTAATAATATGTTACATGTATGTACATCACAAAACAGACAAAAACATCTGTCGCTACTTCAATTTCGTGACTCTCACAAAAACGTTTGTCCTTTTAATATTACAAGATCTCTCATGTTTGTTCTGTGAAATAGATACTATACATTCAATATGCAAACCATCTCCCCATCGTTCACAATTCATTTAGTTAATAAATAACCATCTGAGAGACTTAGACTTAACACATAAATTATTTGGATATGCAGAGAGATTTAAGATGCTGTTTTTATTGCCTGACAAGATCCTCAAGTGTCCAATGCTGAACTGAAGTAAGATCTTGCATATGTTAGAGATGAATATAAATATAGCCATTACCCTGCATGTGTGTTTGTTTTCATTTTAATGGTAGTGGAAAGTAGTTTGACTGGCTTTTTCTGTATTTATTTTTGCTAAAAGCACCATATAGGATGTGTATGTTTTACAGTTTCCCATTTTAGCCACACCCAATTTTAGTTATATCTAAATATGCATATGAATGTTAAGTCAGTCTAAAATCTGATTCACACTGACAAAAAGATGTCTGTTGTGTTTATAATGTTGGACAACAGAACTGTCAAGTTTACACTGCAACAACAACCACCAACAGGGTTAACAAAGTAACAATACTACAAAAAAAAAAAAAACAAGACCCATTGGAAGTTGGTGGTTTTTGCTGTTTGTTGCGTCAGCATGAACCAGCCTTAACAGTTACAGATACTGATACAAATAATGGCTTTTCTGCACACTGTGGAAAGGACGCATTTTGGCTGGGGCTGACTGAGATAAACAGACGAGTGAAATAATCTGTGCTGGACAGCTTCCCGCTTTGGATGAGTCAAGAGGCCATTAGATGCTCAGTGTGAAGAATCCATTGGAAGTTGGTGGTTTTTGCTGTTTGTTGCGTCAGCATGAACCAGCCTTAACAGTTACAGATACTGATACAAATAATGGCTTCTCTGCACACCACTAGTGGAAAGGAACCGTTTTGGCTGTGGTTGACTGAGATAAACAGACGAGTGAAAAAAACTGTGCTGGACTGCTTGCCTCTTTGGATGAGTCAAGAGGCCATTAGATGCTCAGTGTGAAGAATATTGGCCTTCAGGGGACGCGGAGACTGGCAAAAGTTCTGTGTTTCATTTGTGTACATGTGCAGGCAGAACGGCACGGTTGTAACACTATTTTCTAATATACTAATACTGGAAACACAATGTTTGGCAAAATTGAACAGTATATAAGATGACATTTGACACAGTTGTGAAAGTGACTAACAAGTTTCTATTTCTAATGTTCAATATTTAGAGTTGTTAACCCTTTTTTGTAGTTTTAAAATGAAATGTTTCACCTTTTTTCACATTTTTTTTCCCTGTTAAAATGCTTAAAACAAATCGGGTTTGTTTTGTGTTATTTAAATTCAAGATTTAAGTTTTCTATTGGCATTAAATTACACCGTTTAAGTTGTAGATTTCAAAATGACCTAATTTGTACCAGATAAATGTATGAAAATGATTACATTTTGATATCAGGGTTAACTTTTAAACCCAACTTATCTTTCATTTAACTGCTAGCTAATTCTGAAAGTTTTCCACAACCATGTATGTTGAATTTGAACAATGCATGTTATGGATACATTTGCATGCATGAAAGGTAGTGGCTGAAGTTTTGTTTAGCAAAAAAAACATATTAAGGATGTAGGATGCATTCTGCTGAACATCCAATTAGAAGAGTGCGAAAGCATGAAGTCTGAAAGCAGGTCAATGTCTAGTTTAGCCTTACCAAGAGAGCAGTCTTATCCCTTCTCCTTAAATCTGGCACCATTTGGTCAACAGAGACCTACCTGAGTCTGCATTGTTTCATTTCACAAAACCCCCAATTTATCCCTCTCTCTGTCTCTCTTGTCTTTATGCCTTTAAAATATGCTGATGGAGGGAAACGAGAAAAAGGAAAACAACTTCCTTTTTGCTTCCATGCCCAAAGGAAACAACTTGTTATTCTGTTTCAACTGACTTGACGTTTTTGCTGGATCAAACACCATTTCATGCCATGCAATGTGGGGAAGAGAGGGAAAATAGAGCAAAAAAAGGAGAGTAAAGCGATTACTGATCACTGCAGGTGTGTAAACGCTGCATCCAATCATGCCACCACCACCACTTTGCTTTTTTAATCCCTCTGGCATTCAGCAGTAATTAATGAGTGCTGTCCACTCTCCTGGAGTTTTCTTGGTAAATGCACTCGTGTACAGTATGGCCAAGCAGAGCAGAGTAAAGGAATTCCAGCACCATTTCTGAATCTGGATTAGACGTAATCTGTTACATTTAGAAATGACTCGCTCTTTTATTGCTGATGTGTCAAATTTGATGCTGGTTAATGATCATTTTAAAATATCTAATTATTTAAAGTCTTAAAATGACTTTGTCATAAAAGTATACTTTTTGTGTCATGTCATACGACATAACTTTATGCAATTTATTTGCAGTATAACATTTTTGTTTCCCTTTATTTTTATTTAATAGAATAAAAAAAATAATAATTGTAACTCTCATAATGTCACTCTACCATTCAAAAGTTGGTTATGATTTTTAAATGTTTTTGAAAGAGAACTCTTACACTCACCGAGGCTGCATTTACAGTAAAACAGTAATATTGTGAAATAGAATTACAATTCAAAATAGCCTAACTGCTTTTAATTCTAATATATTTTAAAATGTAATTTATTTATGCAGTGGCAAAGCTGATTTGTTTGCATTACTTCAGTCTTCAGTGACACATGATTCTTCAGAAATCATTCTAATATACTGATTTGCTGCTCAGGAAACATTTCTTCTTAGTATTAGTAAATGTTAAAAAGCTATGCTGTTTTGTAAAATTCTTCTTTTGTAAAATTATACATATATTTTCTGTTCTTTTTGGTCATTTAATGCATCCTTGTCTGAATGATACTATTTCTTACTACTTTATTTTACACTTTGTATCACAGTTTTTTTTTATTTTTTTTATTTTTTATGTAAATAAAAGTTTTTTGTGAACAAAATGAAAACATTATATGAAGCAGGATTTTTTTTTTAACTGCGTCAACATAAATGAAACGTAGCCACAAGGTCGACAGATACTTCACAGCCTAGTTGCTAAATGCTACGAAAGTACAGCCTCACAGCAGAATTGAGTCAGCACCCTTGTGACTCAGTCTTAACAAAAACTGTATGTTGTCACGTTCTCAAAGCTGGTACATATGGCAGGGCTGCCATTCGAAAATAGCTTGTATCCAAGGGGAACACATAAATATGTACAGCCTGGTGTAAAGAGCACAAAACCTTGGATCCTTTGAGCAATCATACAAAGAAATATGGTCAGATTAGTCATCTTTCATCTAAATTTCCGCATCCAGAGAGGCTTGGACCAGCACATTCTATTGGCAGCTAGTAAGCAAGTTGGAAAGTCAGCAAAAGGGCAACCATGTTGTTGGAGTTATTAGGTGCTATGATAGCACTATATGGACTTGAAAAGTCAGGAGAATGAGGCCAGTTTTGCGACTAGGTACAAAATTTGATACACTTATATTTATGTTCCTGTAGCTCAACTGGTAGAACATGATGACTTAATTGCTACTTTTGTTTCACAATTTTGACTTTATTTCTTATTTTACATTTTCTCACATTTAGCTTTTTTATTTTTTACTCGGGAGTGTTTCCATATATATACTTTTTTCATCACATGGTGATATTTCAAAAAAACATGAAGACAAAATGTGGTTGTACTTCATTAATTCATTTATTTCAATTATTTATTTTAATTATGTACACCGTGGTTTACAGTGAACAGCTAAAGGCCATTGTTAGGCGCTTTATACACTACCGTTCAAAAGTGACAGTAAAGACATTTAGAATGTTACAAAAGCCTTATATTTCAGCAGTTCTTTTTAACTTTCAGAGGTTGCAGTCTGAGCGTGTAGAGTACAAGCGCTCTTGTCACTTAGCTTTATTGTTGTCTGTATGCACACACTGTTTGTTGTTTTCATCATAGTTTTGACATTCAATGCGATGCTATAAGCATGGTCTTCCACTGTTCAAGCGCGTACATTACGGTTTGTTCTGACATAATTCCATTTTGCTGAAATCAAGCTGCTCTAACCAAGCGGGAGAAACATACTCATTACTCCGTAATGATGTCAGTAAGGTCTGCAGGCATGTCAAGGTATTGTTTAAATAGCTCAGCACCACTGGACCAATATAACGGCTTTGAGTGCCCATTCTAGACAGTCTTGTGGGTGTGGGTGTAGAACAGACCATACGGGGAGTTGTAATAAATAGAGTTCCATAATGACTAACAACCATGTTATGCTTAGGTCATATGAGGCTGCTGGCATGGACAGCATGTGTCACAGGTCTGAGGGCCACGTCTCTACCCGGGGGCCCCCGCGGTGCCATTTAAGGGGCTGCAATTGTTGCGCCGCAGATCCCAGATCAGGGAATCATGTGTCAAGCAGCCTCCGTGCTGGGCCGCAAAGTTATAACGACACAATGTGGTTCCTTTTTTACCCCCAAGCTCTCTTTGCTCAAGCGTCTTATTATTTCTTCCTGGAACAAGAGAGGGAGAAAGTGAGAGAGAGACAGAGAAAGACAGGCAACAACTTCGGTCTTGTTAATGCTTGCTTGTTAGAGCCAAGACTGGCTTCTAATAGCCTGGTGCCAGACTTTCAGCATTCTTTTTTTATTGGCAGGTATCACAGCGAGCCTGACAAATGAGTGTCAGCTATCAGCCATCGCAGTACTGCACATGCTAGACATGTGGAGGAAATCAAAATAATTTAAATAAATAAGGTGCCAAATGCCAGGCTTTAACACTAAAAGAGAGAGAGAAAGTGTGAGAAAAAGAGGGAGTGTTTGTGAACTGGAGGTGAGAGAGAGAGGGATGGATGGAGAGAGAGGGGGAAACAGTGTCAGGTTAGAAATGCTGAGCCTGTTAGCATGGAGCAATTATTTGTGATATGAAAAACACATACAGTATAGAGGGAAAAGTTACAGTTTACATGTACCTAGAAAGTAGTGTGAAACCACATATACTAGAAACAGAACATTTTAACATGCACTTTGTATATGTGTGTTATCCCTATCTATTCATAAAATAATTCTGGGGGACAAAAAAATATGTATCACAGTTTACATGAAAATATTAAGCAACAAAAACTGTTTTCATCATTTATAATAATAAGAAATGTTGCTTGAGCACCAAATCAGCATATTAGAATGATTTCTGAATGATCATGTGACACTTAAGACTGGAC
Organism: Sinocyclocheilus rhinocerous; assembly: GCF_001515625.1. Classification (NCBI taxonomy): domain Eukaryota; kingdom Metazoa; phylum Chordata; class Actinopteri; order Cypriniformes; family Cyprinidae; genus Sinocyclocheilus; species Sinocyclocheilus rhinocerous. The sequence continues at coordinate 278,674 of NW_015659401.1, forward strand.
TAATGGCTGCTGAAAATTCAGTTCACAGGAATTAATTATATTTTTAAATGTATAAAAATTAATAACATCCATCCATGCATTCATTTCTCCAAACCACGTATCATCTGTAGGATGGTAGGAGGGCTGATCCATCTGTCTTTCAACACAAGAACACATCCCCTATAAATGGCTCTTCACTCCTTCTACATTATACAATATAACAGCTTTCTGTATTTTAATACATTGTCAAGTGTAGTTTATTCCTGTCATTGCAAACATGAATTTTCAGCAGCCATTACTCCAGTCTTCAGTGTCACATGATCCTTCAGAAATTATTCTGCAATGCTGATTTGGTGCTCAGGAAATATTTCTTATTATTATCAATGTTGAAAACTGACCAATATAACTGAAAAAACTGATAAAACTGAAATTTGTTTTATTGTTTTGTGGAAACTGTGATACTTTTTTCAGAATTTAATAAATAGTAAGAACAGCATTTATTTAGAATATAAATTATAAATGTCCTTACTGTCACATTAATTAATTTATTTAATTATTATTATTATTATTATTATTTATTTATTTTTATGAAAAACACATACAGTATAGAGGGAAAAGTTACAGTTTACATGTACCTAGAAAGTAGTGTGAAACCACATATACTAGAAACAGAACATTTTAACATGCACTTTGTATATGTGTGTTATCCCTATCTATTCATAAAATAATTCTGGGGGACAAAAAAATATGTATCACAGTTTACATGAAAATATTAAGCAACAAAAACTGTGTTTTCATCATTTATAATAATAAGAAATGTTGCTTGAGCACCAAATCAGCATATTAGAATGATTTCTGAATGATCATGTGACACTTAAGACTGGACTAATGGCTGCTGAAAATTCAGTTCACAGGAATTAATTATATTTTTAAATGTATAAAAATTAATAACATCCATCCATGCATTCACTTCTCCAAACCACGTATCATCTGTAGGATGGTAGGAGGGCTGAAGCCTATCCCAGCATCCATCTGTCTTTCAACACAAGAACACATCCCCTATAAATGGCTCTTCACTCCTTCTACATTATACAATATAACAGCTTTCTGTATTTTAATACATTGTCAAGTGTAGTTTATTCCTGTGATGGCAAAGCTGAATTTTCAGCAGCCATTACTCCAGTCTTCAGTGTCACATGATCCTTCAGAAATTATTCTGCAATGCTGATTTGGTGCTCAGGAAATATTTCTTATTATTATCAATGTTGAAAACTGACCAATATAACTGAAAAAACTGATAAAACTGAAATTTGTTTTATTGTTTTGTGGAAACTGTGATACTTTTTTCAGAATTTAATAAATAGTAAGAACAGCATTTATTTAGAATATAAATTATAAATGTCCTTACTGTCACATTAATTAATTTATTTAATTATTATTATTATTATTATTATTTATTTATTTTTTATAAACTTTTAAACAGTAGTGTATGTGCTACTTAGATACTTTTTCTCTGCCACTGTTTCTTGCTGCCAAACACTAAATCATTGATTCCACACACATAAAACTATGAGCAGAGGGCAAAAGATCAACACTCACAGCAGCCCAGCAGACTGTCACAGACTCTGGCCTGAATTTTTGTGCTGTGTTCTTGCGCTGTTGCTCTGGTGATTGCCAACATGCTGAACATGAGCAGGTGTGCACACAAACATTAAGGCATACGTCAGCAGTGAGCGGTCTGCACCTGTCCTCAGCTCTGTGCCCAGACCTCATACTGCAGAGAGAAGAGAAGAAACAAGGGGATGTGAATAAAATGCAACAAAAGCATGTAAGGAACAAAGGAAATATTAAACAAATGAGAATGAGGAGGTTTAAGTATACTTAGAAAAAAAATCCTGTCATCATTTATTCTACCTCATGTTGTTCCAAACCTGTATGAATATCTTTCTTCTGTGGAACACAAACGCAGACATTTAGCAGAGAGTCCAAGCTGCCTATTTCCATACAAAGGGAATGGAAACTAATAGTGTTAAAAGTAATTAAAATGTGCTCCAAAGGGCATCATAAAAATTGTCCATACAACTCATATATTATGTTCCAAATCTTCTGAAGCCACACAAAAGATTTGCATTAGAAAGAAACATTATTTACTGAAACTTTTGCTTCATAGTCACCATTCACTCTCATTGTATGGAAAAGACCAGCATGGACACTATAAATAAATAACTCATGACTTTGACTAAACGATGAATACATTTAAAATTTTGTGTGAACTGTTAATTTAAGGTAGTAAATAAAGAAGGTAAATACACCGATAAACAAGGTAGAACTGGTGGAAAGGGGGAAAGGAGACTCAGGTGGGAAAATAAACAGCATTGTAGAATTGAGGCACATGGATTTGAGTTCGATGGAGAGAGACCGAAGGGGGCCTCAAGGCAGAGGTGTGAGTGTCAGTCTGACAGGATAGCGTGGTGACAGAGAGGAGGTGTGTGACGTGTTAATAAGATAGTGTGTTGTTGTTCTGGTGACAGCAGCTAAACCTACACCCACAGCGTCTGTGTCATAGCTCACCGTTGCAGGATGCTTGATATCTGACAACCACATATCTAACCATTTCTCTCTCTCTTTCTATCAGTCTTCCCCTCAACATCTCCTGCCACAGCAGCTAATTTCGTCCCACCGGACCCATGCCTGGAGACTGGAGTGGCCCTGAGTTTTTCACAACACGATTGAATACACTCCCCCAAGACCAGAAGGCAGAAATTAGGATTGTATATGGCATCTCTTCCTATCCCAGACTTCCTCTTAAAAATCTGTGAACATACTCCAGCCATGTTCACACATATAGATCTCTTGTGCCAAACAACGGGAAAAATTTAATGTAGTGGTGACAGAGAGGAGGTGTGTGACGTGTTAATAAGATAGTGTGTTGTTGTTCTGGTGACAGCAGCTAAACCTACACCCACAGCGTCTGTGTCATAGCTCACCATTGCAGGATGCTTGATATCTGACAACCACATATCTAACCATTTCTCTCTCTCTTTCTATCAGTCTTCCCCTCAACATCTCCTGCCACAGCAGCTAATTTCGTCCCACCGGACCCATGCCTGGAGACTGGAGTGGCCCTGAGTTTTTCACAACACGATTGAATACACTCCCCCAAGACCAGAAGGCAGAAATTAGGATTGTATATGGCATCTCTTCCTATCCCAGACTTCCTCTTAAAAATCTGTGAACATACTCCAGCCATGTTCACACATATAGATCTCTTGTGCCAAACAACGGGAAAAATTTAATGTCTGCCTCACACCCACACATATTTTCAAGCACGCACACACACAATTAAATATTAAATGGCCCTCAAAACCCATTTACCAGCTCTTGTTTTTGCATGCATTTGTTGGCTCTCCACTTGAACACATTCTACATCTATAATTTCCATTAATATTCAAACACCACAGTGACTTGTCAAGAGGGACCAGCATGCAAAGCATCCCTTAGGACAACTCCTCCCTTCCCTGCTATAATTAAGTCTCTTATTGGTTGGGACCAGGGCTGTATTTTCACACAAAACCTAAAAACCCCTTTTTGCTTCTTTATTATGACACAATTCCTTCTTTAAGGGTCCTCTGAAGCTCAGCAATGCTGTTTATTGCTTATCGTAATAGGGAAACTGGTTGGAAGTTGGGCATATGTATGATGAAAATTCATTTCCTCGCTTTCTATGACATATGAATAGATGTTGATGCAACTATGTATGCAATGTCATATTGTGGAGATTTCCAGCTCTCCAGAGGGCACATGACAGCAAGAATTGTTGACCATATAATTCTTATTTGCTGGAGAGGCTAAGAGGGCAAAGCAGGAAATCTCAGAGTATTGAATCCTCAGTTGTGCTATGTCTCTGTGGGACGCCTTCTGTTGTATTTGTGTTGCACTAGCCAGAAGAGATGAAAAATAAGATTAAAAATCTAAGACAGGTTGTGAAATAGCATGGTTTTGTTTATCAAATGTATACGAATAAACCATGTAGCGGGATTTCTTACTCTAAGTTCCCTGAAGGAAACTGGTTACCTGAAAAGGTTTAAAAAGTAAAAATGGTGATGCAAACACGTCAACAGTTTGATAGTTGAATTAGAGATAAGTTTCCCGAACACTTCCCCTTGTCTTCTATTGGTTAGATGTCATTTTTCTTTTTTTTTCTTTTTTTTTTATATCTGATATTAATACAAATTCACAACACTAAGTAACTTCAACACATTTCAAATAATAATCTGTGATTGAAATGATGGTGGTGAAAATTACATTAACATTTTTTTTCATACACTGAACAAAATTATAAACGCAACACTTTTGTTTTTGCCCCCATTTTTCATGCGCTGAACTTTTTCTATGTACACAAAAGGCCTATTTCTCTCAAATATTGTTCACAAATCTGTCTAAATCTGTGTTAGTGTTGAAAAAGTTTCCCCAGAAATACTTCGCTATTTAATGTCTCAGTGGCCTTACACATGATTTGAAATCTATTTTTTTCAAACTTTATTATTTAAATGGGGATGATTGTACTGAGAATCTGTTGCATTTATAATTTTGTTCAGTATATATTGCATTTTAAGTATCCTAAATTCACGCAATTAAATATTTTCACATTTTTGCATAAATTGACAAAATTACAGATTGATTGGAAATTACACATAAAAATTATGTTTACAAGATATGTTTTTCTGCTTTCTTCACATCATATACCATATTTAATCTTATAGTTAAGTTGTACCTAAACTTACTAACTACTAACAACTACCTTACTAACTATTAATAAGCAGCAAATTAGGAGTTTATTGAGGCAAAATTCGTAGTTAATAGTTAGTTAATAGTGAGAATTGTTCCCCAAACTAAAGTGTGAATAATCATTTTTACACAATAAATATCGAGATGGTTTATCGTAGTTTTAAACCCCTAATAATTCATATTTTTTTTATGATGGATTGTCTTATTTTAAATGTAAAAAGTTCTAGAACAAGACAAAAAAAAAAAACGCAATCTATATACAGTATACAAGGCATTTGAAAAAGCAGCAAAAATACATGATAAAGGCAAGGAAGATCTGTTTTGCTCCTGGAACATTAAAGGGGCCAAACACACTTATGCACACTTTTCTGGGGAAATCATCCTACAGACGTCTAACTTATAGTTGTCTCTTGATCTTAAGTTGGGATAAACGGAAGTATTTACACGTTTCAGCTTTTAAATAAAATAAAACTTAGAATTTGTAAACTAGATTTCCATGTAAGCTGACCATTAATCAAGGACAGAGGACTGTTTGCACTCTATTGGTTTTTCATTGAACTCAGTTTATCGCACATCTCCTTGAGAAATGAAAACATTACACCAAATAAAATGTCATAAACCTTTAACAAATATAATTGGTAAATATGCAGAACTCCCTCGTTTTTTTTTCTCTCTACCAGCAGCTACATCCTCTTTTCGTGGCTGACTGCGCACAGCATCAGTGAGAAGAATGAGAGGCGTGGTGTAAGACGGATTGTGTCTGTAATTAAAAATAATGTCCCCTGCCACTTTAACCGTTATACAAGCTCATCCTCTGCTGCACTCTTTCTTTTCCCAAATCTTTCTACTCTCCCTCTTTCTCCTCGGTTTTGTGTTTAGAAGAACAGTGGATTAAGAGATTAGTATGTTGAAAAAAAGGCAAACAAAAAATCATTTTATCTGACTGTTTATACGGTCGGAGAGTGTGAGCTTTGCCCACATTAGGACGCACGCACGCACACTCACCCGAACTACGATTTCACCCTTCTCCTGGACATAGTAGACATTTATTATACTGCTAAACTCGCTTTACTTGGGTTGAAAGCAAATCCATAGCTTTTGTGATTCTGCTAAATACAGATTTGTGTCAGTGGAGCTGTATGCTCTCACAAAGTCTGACGGATGGGATTAGAGACAACAAAAAAAAAAAACGCAATCTATATACAGTATACAAGGCATTTGAAAAAGCAGCAAAAATACATGATAAAGGCAAGGAAGATCTGTTTTGCTCCTGGAACATTAAAGGGGCCAAACACACTTATGCACACTTTTCTGGGGAAATCATCCTACAGACGTCTAACTTATAGTTGTCTCTTGATCTTAAGTTGGGATAAACGGAAGTATTTACACGTTTCAGCTTTTAAATAAAATAAAACTTAGAATTTGTAAACTAGATTTCCATGTAAGCTGACCATTAATCAAGGACAGAGGACTGTTTGCACTCTATTGGTTTTTCATTGAACTCAGTTTATCGCACATCTCCTTGAGAAATGAAAACATTACACCAAATAAAATGTCATAAACCTTTAACAAATATAATTGGTAAATATGCAGAACTCCCTCGTTTTTTTTTCTCTCTACCAGCAGCTACATCCTCTTTTCGTGGCTGACTGCGCACAGCATCAGTGAGAAGAATGAGAGGCGTGGTGTAAGACGGATTGTGTCTGTAATTAAAAATAATGTCCCCTGCCACTTTAACCGTTATACAAGCTCATCCTCTGCTGCACTCTTTCTTTTCCCAAATCTTTCTACTCTCCCTCTTTCTCCTCGGTTTTGTGTTTAGAAGAACAGTGGATTAAGAGATTAGTATGTTGAAAAAAAGGCAAACAAAAAATCATTTTATCTGACTGTTTATACGGTCGGAGAGTGTGAGCTTTGCCCACATTAGGACGCACGCACGCACACTCACCCGAACTACGATTTCACCCTTCTCCTGGACATAGTAGACATTTATTATACTGCTAAACTCGCTTTACTTGGGTTGAAAGCAAATCCATAGCTTTTGTGATTCTGCTAAATACAGATTTGTGTCAGTGGAGCTGTATGCTCTCACAAAGTCTGACGGATGGGATTAGAGACAATTGCACTTGTTGTATCTCATCTGCAGGTTTCTCCATTATCAAACAAACCCCTTACAGAAAAACCCCCTCGTCTGCCCAAGGTGATGACTTACTTGTATATAATAATCCCCTCCATCCCTTTGTACATATGTATGTGTCTGTTTGCTCTGCCAGGCTACAGAAATTCCCATGGCAGCAGGTTCAAGGGCCAAGCGATTGAGACGTACTTGCATTTGTATGTGTAAAGTGTAGTATATTTTAATTATTTCATGTTGTCAGTTCACAGGTTTGCTTGTAGATAGATTGAGTTCCACAGTTTTTATGATATGTATATCTACATCTGTGAGTATATATACCATCATGTTGCATGATATGTCTGCATGGGATATATATATATATATGTGTGTGTGTGTGTACTGTATACATGCCCGGTCATCACATATTCCCACATGAGCTGCATTTTATCTGAAAGTCAGCGGAGCCAAGCATCTGGCTTTGTTAGCAGTATGAGGTTTATGCTGACAGTGTTTTTAGTACCTTAAAGGGTCTTGTTCACACACAGACATGCTGAGTGGATGACACATGTACACCTGCGCTGCATTTCAGGTAATGAGGATTGGTTCAGGTGACCAGATGTGTTTTTGTTTGTGTGTGATATATACCAAAATAATATATACAATTTGTTGTTTAATGCTTTTTACACCATTGAATTGTCACACTGCAATATGTTCAAAAGTTTTTGTTACTGCTGTGACCAACAGGTATATGTAATAAGAATCACAATTGAATTTCAAATAAAGACTGCTTTCAAATGAATAACATGCAGGGAAAGCTGTCTATTAGCATTCCTAATCATCTTAAAGGGATTGTTCGTGCAGAAAGGAAAGTTCTGTCTTCATTTGCTCACCCTGTCAATGGGTTCCAATCTTGCTTGGACCCAACATTCAATAGAATATATGTTCCATAGAATGAAGAGAATACAGGTTTAGAGTGACACACTCTCAGAAAAATAGGTACAAAGGACGCCACTGAGGCGGTACCGTTTCAGAGTTACTAATATGTACCATTTATGTACTAATACCTGAATGTTAACTTTAGGAGTGTTTGCACGACACCATTTTCAACACAGTCGAATGGATTAACAGTCAAAACGAGACCATTGCATTATGGGTGTTGATGTTTTCCTATCGTTTTAGCAATAAATTAATGTCTCAGCCCTTTTCTCTGTTTTCTCCAGTCATGTAGCACTGATTAAAAAATGGCTTTCTACTGCATAGACAGCCAAGTTTTATGATTTTTTTTATTGAATGCAGTGAATTATCTCTTTAATTGAAAAATGTGAATACGGCCACCATATTGAGTTACAATTTCTCCCATTATTATACGTATGAGTGAACATCTCTTTCATAGGTGAATCTCAAGCATAAAAATGGAATTGATGGCCACTGAAGTAAGAGTACAACTAAAAAAACGTGTGTCTATTTTTTGTTCAAGCTTGCAAGCATATCTCACAAATAACCCACTGCGCTAAAAAATTATGCTCAAAGATCAATAGACCCCATCACCCCGTGATATGGCCATTCTAATACCTCCCTCCCATCTCCCCTGGTTGCATCAAATTTTATGGAGAGGGGGTTAGTCGATTGCACCTGATATATAAGGGTAGGGATTGGCACCTGGGAAAGAGACAACCACAAATGAGGCACTTTGAAGTGAGATGTTTGATGCTTCAAGGGGAAGAGACTGAAAATGGAGGGCAACAGTGAGGGAAAAAAAGAGTGAGCCATCTTGTGGACTTTGAATCCCCTCTTTCTATACTTGAAATATTGCATGGATTGCAATGATTACAAGTCGCATCTTTGGTGTAACTTTAGAAAAGTAGAAGTTTTCTGACTTACAGCACGGGCGTGGGAATTGCATTTAGAGAAGACACAGTCATCCCAATGTCAGGAATGCAAACGAAGTAATCAAACGCTATTTTGTCACAGTTCACATAAACTTTAAACACAAATTATGAAAACAGCAACCGAGTTAATGGCATCATTTTACAGCCATTCATCTTGGCCTCTTATCATCGTGTTAAGAATCCTTAAATTGCATAGCACTCAGTTTCTTCCGACCAGCCACTGATTCTTTTGAGTTTGTCAAGGTCTTATTTTGTACATTTTCTCTGCTTGTGGACAATAAAAATTCAACATTGAGAACGGGATGAACTGAACATATACCTTAGACTGTTTGCAAGATTTTTCTCTCTATATCTCTCTTCTTTTTCTCTCTTGGTTTTTATTTTCTGCAGGTTTTTGATAATGAATTCTCTCAGTGGATGCTCTCCGCTGGCCACTCCAAAGTTGGTGTTGACTTTCAAAAGTCCAGCTTCTCCTTTCAGAGTGTTTTCGCACTCTATACATTTCCGAAAGGGAACCACCCCAGTCACAGGAGCGATATCTGTTGATTTAATGAGAACATAGTGAAAATGGATCTTCTGCATATGTAAAGTGGTGATAATTAGTGCTGTCTTTCATAGAGTTATCAAATAGCATAAATGAATCATTTTCAATGGAAGATACATATTTAGCTACTAGTTTTGTTGTGGTTATTTCTTTCTTTTCTTTTTTTTTTACAACTGATTTCATATTTCTGAGAATTAATAAGTACCTTTAATGTAGAAAATGTATGTTTCCACGTAGCTTGTAACAACGTTATCCAAAGGGTAGCTTTCCGCTTAGCTAAGCTATTTTTTTCTAAATGGGAGCCAGTAGCTTAGCTAGCTGTTTGAGAAGTTAACATTGCTAGTGAATCCACTGTTGTGTTCGTGAATGTAGTATTATTTTATTATTATTTATATAATATTATAGGATTTTTACAGTTTGTTTTAATTTTATTTGTTTGTTAATTTTAAGTTTTAGTAATTTTAGTACTTTACTACTTCTTAACATATTTCAGTTTCTAGCTATTTTATTTTTATTTTTTGTTAGTTTTTTAACTTTATGATTGTCATCTAATATTTCTATTTTATACTTATACTTTTAATGAACAAAATAGTTAACAATTCATAGTTAACAATAAACCACTGCAATGCACTGCTAGCATGCAGCCCACCACAGGAGACAAAAACAAGTTTTAAGTATTGCTGTCACTTTGTAATACTTTTGAGTGTGTTTTCCCCAAGGAAGCAGAGGAGGCATTGCTCCCTCAAAAAACACCGGTAACCACAAAAGTGCCTCCACATCACTGTGATTGGCTGATTATGCCAGTTATAAGTTATGCCTGCCTACTATGTTCACATTATGTTTACCTCTTCACTATTCTATTCCATTGTGTTCTATCATGTTATATAATAATAAAAATAAAAATAATTATGATGATGATGAAATATTCTTGTCACTAATGCAATGTATTATGGTCGTTTGTTTTATCAATGTATTTTATTATCTGAAAATTATGTAAACATCAGATAATCCAAGAACATGGAGTAATATTGAACTAAAATATCCCAAACACAGTTCCAACACTGACTACCTTATATATGTATTCATGTGATAATGTTGTGTTTTCTTGGCTTCACATAGTCATTCAGAGTTATTCAGAGTTCACTAAACTAATTCTAAAGAAAAAAAACGCTCATCTTGTCATTTACAACACAATGACTAGGCCAACCACTGTGGTGGGTGTTGCAAGGACACTGCAACACCTGTGAGACATTTGGTTTAAAAAAAAAAATATTGGGTTTTGTTCACTTCCTGAATACATGCGTAACCATTGGTCCTTTTTCAATAGCAGTATCTCACTCTTTTTCATTCAATATCTCTCTGTGTCTCTCACTCCTTTTCACTCTCCATCTCCCAGTCTGACGCTAAGTTTAAATCTTTAAATGCACCCATTTTCATTTCTGCCACATGGTCATGGTTTCAAAGAGCGGGGACCCGTGTCGCCTAGGCGACCAACTGTAGTTGGTAGTGGGACGTGGGAGAACAATGGCTGCCTGGCACACGTCTTAAAGGCCCAGGACTCATGAGGCTTGTTCAGTTTCTTTTTAGAAATGGCAACCGCATTGTTCACTTGTTTTATCTCATTTTCCTCCTCTTGCAGACACATCCTTGGGTCTTAACCTCAAGGAGAACAGGGAGACAAGACAGACACTGTCAGTTAAAGAACATGAATGAATGCTCGGAGTCGTGGTGTACAGTATGGGGTCTGCGTGTCGTCATCGACAGTCAAAGCTATCTCTTCTGTGCAGATTCAAAACATTGCTGCTCCTCTCATTCTCTTAAAATTGAAAGATTTTACTTTTTTTTTTTACTTTTTTACTTGAGAAGGGACAGACGTGAGCAGAAGTCTACACTAAGTACCAAATACAAGCGTGAGTTGCACTCCTGTACACCACTGACTGAATTTCAGTGTTTCGTTGTGTTGGGGGGCCTCTTGTGGTTTGAGGTTTGTTTTTTGTTTTTGTGTATTGCCAAAATTGCTAAATGATCAGTGCTTGATGAATAGACATGGAGAAATAAAGGACAAACATAGTAGTGCTGATTACCTTCAAACTTACTTTCTCTCGTCTCTGCGATCATACTGAGGGGAAATCTGGAGGCTTTTGACTAATGAGAAATCTCTTTGTGTTGGTGCTCTCTCTCCTTGCCAGGCTTGAAGGGTGATTGTATTTGTAATTAACCAAACAATAAGCCGCGCATCAAGCATTCCTGACATATCAGCATTAACAGGTGGGCATCACACAGAAATGTTTATAATTCGAATAGGACACAAGACATGTAACTGGATTTGCAAATTAGTTTTTAGAAGATGTCATGATTAATGTAATAGCAGTACGGTGCTGTTTAATTAACCGAAATGCTTAAGTCAGGTACTTGATTACAGCACTTGTGTTAGCGATTGCTGATTCGCTGCTAAGTTGGTCCATTGTCAGAAGGGTAATCGGGAACATTGTTAGATTTTGGACATGGAGAGAGCAAACTCTGGATCTTTATGGTTGGAAAAAAAGTGTAACAGTCAACTTTAGTTGAGGTAAAACAAAGTTTCAGCTGCAGCATTTGGGCTAGTTGCTAATTAGTTTTAATTACTTGTAAAACTTGCTAGATTATGTTCTTATTGAACAACATTTTTTGTATATTTTATAGACTTTTTTTTTTTTGTCTATTTTTAGTCTAATTTAGTCTATTATTTTATATTAGTTATATTAATATATTTTTTATCATATTTTGAGTTGAATGAATCTAGCCACCCTCTACCATCAGTATTCAGATATGTTGTCACACTGACAAAAATGTATAAACACTATAGAACATTAGGTTACACTTTATTTCGATAGTCCACTTTAGACATTCTATTAACTATAAGTAACTTCATCATTTACATAATTATATATATATGAATGCTACAATTTATGGATAACTGTAGTAGACATAGTGAGCATGAGCAAATCAAAATGGTCACTATAAATGTGAACTTTTATAGTAGATAAAAGTGCCCTAAACCAAACATTGAGTTATTTCATATGCAGCCTCGATCTTTGTCAAATACACTCTCTTGCTCTTTCTCTACCCAGTCTGGTAATTATGGTTTCAAGTGGCCACACATACAAGACCTATGCTTTTCTATTCCAATGGGTAATAAGTAGACCTCTGTTGCCATGCAAACAGTGGAGTCCGAAATCACGACCAGACCCCATAGGAACAGGTTTTTGTCAGCTGTAAACACATAAGACATGAAAACAGATCATATGCTCATGTCCACTTACTGGACCAGGAAGCAGAGACGTCTGCTGACGACCATCTGTTGATGTTACATATATGATTATGTGTTTTTTGAGAAATTGAGATAAAAATGATCATTACTGGCTGAGTGAAATATGAATATGAATGAATGGACGAATGGACAAAAGCAGTACCGTTGCAAGGGCTGTGCCAAGTGTGCGACTGCACAGGGCCTTGTGCCTCTAGAGGGCCTCGCTCCTGGCCTGCATTTTATGTCGTTTATGTCTCATTTTTATTACTGTTTTCCCACCCATTTTGTCCTTTGAAAGACTAAAACAGTCATAGCTGATAGACAGTATAAGACTCTGTGTATAAGAATGAGTAAAGCTGTTTGTTGTTAGGATGACAAAAAGTTTTAAAAGTTCAACTTTTAGGCTGGTCTGCCTCAGTGGTCCAACAGCGCTCGTCAATGTCAAAATGATCGAGATGGCCAATCAAATCAAAGAAGGCGGGTCTTACTGTCACTGTCACAACGCAACGAGAGTTTGTGGAAAGATGTAAATAGTACTGTATTAGAAAACTGTTTTACGATGGAAATATTCAGTGACCGACAGTAATAGACTATCTAGTGATGCAAACTACTCAACTTTTTATGAAATTTCGCCGTTTTGAATTGAAAATATGCGATCATGATTCAAGTAAATCATAAATGAACATGACAAGAGATGTTTGCGTTTTCGACTATTAGACATGCGAATAAGAGTGAATGTGCACATTTAAAAAAAATATATTATTTTCAAATAGTGTATATTGATTACTACTTCATAATTGCAAACCTAGAACTTATTTTAGCATTCTTATTTACTTATTTAATTGCTTTATTATTATTATTATTATTATTATTATAGTACTGTATTAGAAAACTGTTTTACGATGGAAATATTCAGTGACCGACAGTAATAGACTATCTAGTGATGCAAACTACTCAACTTTTTATGAAATTTCGCCGTTTTGAATTGAAAATATGCGATCATGATTCAAGTAAATCATAAATGAACATGACAAGAGATGTTTGCGTTTTCGACTATTAGACATGCGAATAAGAGTGAATGTGCACATTTAAAAAAAATATATTATTTTCAAATAGTGTATATTGATTACTACTTCATAATTGCAAACCTAGAACTTATTTTAGCATTCTTATTTACTTATTTAATTGCTTTATTATTATTATTATTATTATTATTATGCAGTAGATCTTACCATTCCTATGAGCGTGTGCGTGACCGTGATTCGTGAGCAAGCATGTCAGTGAGCACGGCATCACAATCGATCAGATGTGTGTTAAATTTGCGTTCATTACTATAGCAACCCCCCAACACACACACACACAAAATTGCAGAGGGACTCGCACGTCAACTTCGCACAGGGCCTCGGCACCCCCCCTTGAAACGGCCCTGGACAAAAGAACAAACAATCAAAAACTCATTGACACTTTTATTTCTTTATTTGTTTATTCTTTTTACAGATTTACTGGCAAAACCAAATGAATTTAGAAAATGTGCATGCAGAAAAAACACATTAATCTTGAGTCCTCATGAAACAGCAAGTAGCTTGTAGATAACAACACTTACTGAATATTGTAGATAATCTTATTCAACATTCCAGCATGTTGTTCAGCATTCAGGATTTCCAGTGATCCTGATGAGCAATCGTTTGAAATGACAGCTCATGTTACCACCATTCAGTGAAGAGAATATTTCATACAATATCTGTATTTTATAGTTACTTAAATCATTCCAAACCTTTCATACGTTTCACACGTTTTTTATTTATTTTATTTTTTTACAACTTCAGCTACAAACCATCATGGGGTAAATATTCTTCGATCGAATGTTGAGGTAATCTCAACGATAGATGTATTATGAAATATTGATTGAAATATTGTGTCCTTGGAGCATGTTTGGTGGAGGTAAAGTGATCCAAGTTCAAGCTTGAAATACATGAGCTGACACTAATGTAGGTGTAAACAAACTGAAGATCAAAGGTGATGTGGCTATCATAACACAGTCTATAGAGCACATGAAAACGTCTATGAATGCCTGTGTCTAAATCAAGGCATGAATACAGATTAACTGAACAGACTTCCTCTTGTCAGCATTATTGTTCTTCCTCTCCGTTCACTCAATCTGAACCTCTCTACAGCTCTCTCCATTCCCGTTCTCTGTACCCTAACACAGGGGTTTTCAACCTTTTAGGACATGCGCCCCTCCAAGTTTGTCTAATTTCACTCGTGCCCCCCCAACATTCACTTTTACTTTATTAACATTAACATAAAAGCAAATATCCATTAAAGCTATTAAAGCAGCGAACTATTTTTCTTTTGCTCTTTTTGATTAACATTATCTACATAAGAAATGCACGGATCCGTTATACTGATGTACATTTGATATTTTCTTTACTGTTTACATTCACTTAAAACAACCGACTGTGCTTACAAGGATACTTGTCAAGACAGCCATTGGTATTCACCTGCTGTCTGAGAAGGCTATATGTTTGTGCACCTCAGGTGTGTGAGCAGTGCGGATAGAAACGCTCTATCACAGTGCATGAGTACCGCATTGAGATGTCTTGGGCTTAAATGGCTTAAAATTACTTTAATGTTTAAACTGACAAGACTTAAAACACGTGGGAATCAAAAACTTTCTCGAGGAAGCAGCACTGGCCTGATCGTTAAGATAGTTTTGGGGGGCTAAGGT
>NW_015659401.1:294922-296861 GCF_001515625.1 Sinocyclocheilus rhinocerous
TGTGTGCGCGGTGCGCATAGAAACGCTTTATCACAGCGCGTGCGTACCGCATTGAGATGTCTTGGGCTTAAATGGCTTAAAATTACTTTGATGTTTAAACTGACAAGACTTAAAACACGTGAGAATGAAAAACTTTCTCGAGGAAGCAGCACTGGCCTGATCGTTAAGATAGTTTTGGGGGGCTAAGGTGACAGATAGGGGGGCTGAAACCCACCTAAAAAGGGTTTAGAACCGCCCCTGGTATAGCGTGCGTAATTATACTGAAACATAAATATATAACCAGTTTACCTGATTCAATGTGATGGCTGAGCCTGTTTCTGAGATAACATGCCAATCCGTGGTTGGATTTCCGACACGGCTAATCGTAAATCATCTTACATTGTCAATAAGCGTGACCAGGGTTGCCAGGTTTTCACAACAGAACCCGCCTAATTGCTACTCAAAACTAGCCCAAAACTAGCCCAAAACTACAAAACGCGGCAAGTGTTAAAGCAGCCCAATTCCGTGGGAAAACCGCAGACTTGGCAACACTGAGCGTGACTGATACTCGAGCCAACTCTGCTCTAACTGATGACTAGCAGTGGGAGTCAGATTGCCCCCTAGTGGATGGCTAAAGATTTGTTAACTCATATTCATAAATTCTCAAGGGAACGTCTCTGAATTAACTGATGCTCGCGCCCCCCTTGACAGGTGCTGGCCCCTGGAGTAGACTACAATGCCGGCTGTTCTGACTCACAGACTGTAAGTACGTTTTTTGCACCTCTGCATGGTTTCTCTCTTTCTCTCTCTCTCTCGAGTCAGTTAAGAAAGATTTTAAAATAATCTAAATAATCTTATTCATAGCCATCTGTGTCTCTGTCTTCACTTAGATGCATAGATGATTTTGAAAGGATCCACGCTGGGCTAAATTAAGTGCTGTGAAACCGGTAGATAGATGAGAGAGAATCAAAACAGAGGGTTCACCTTTCATTTCCTGCCATGTTGTTCATCTTCTCACAATTCTCCTGCATTGCTGAACTTGAGGTTAAATGCTGCTGGCCCACATGCAGGACTCTGCTGGAATTTCAGGAATTTAATGAGAACTTTAATGTCAGAAAGACAGTTTAGATGCTTAGCTACTATTCTGAAACTCACACGGGGCAGTATAAATCTGATCAGATAGACAGAGAGATAATTAAATAAATACAGAAAACTGGAAAAAAATGCCAGTGGACTATAAATCTATCCATCAGTTGGCCTTTCAGTAATCTGAAAATCTTAAATCCTCAGACAGGCATTATCCACCAGAACAGATATCATACAGAATTACAGAGGCGGCATTTTTTTTTTAAGTATCAGCTTATGTGACGAATCCCTCAGCAGCTTGTCTCAGTCCATTCAGAATCAGTCCCTTCAGTTTGCATGCTTAAATAGCTTCAGGTTGGCAATGAAACGCTATCAGCGAAAGGCTGAACTTGTTGACAGTTGTAAAGGCCTGCGGTTTTAAATCAGTAATACTAACCAAAAATCAAGCATAACGTCAGTTTAGGCAGGCCATGTCAATCAAGCTCACATCACATGATGCTCAGCTGATCCATGTCTGCCATCCATGATGCCTTGTTTAATAAGACCTTTAATGAGAATAACTGCACTTAAACTACTGTAGTAATGTATGTAGTCATGGATGAGTTTGCTGCACCCCTGCACCACGGTTGTGCACCATTCAGAATTTATTTGAGAATGTCTTTTAAATTCCAGTTTGGTTCCTGGATTTCAGTTTAATTTAAATTGAAGTTACAAGATGCAGAGTTGCAATTTTATTTTATGTTTTTCTAGTCGTAAGTTATATTTTCTTAGAAAGTTTGTAAAAAGAAGTTTGAATGCTGGCTTGAGAACCTGGTTGGATGGATGTCAATAAGGTGGAAGGACTTTTCAGGGTGGAAAAATACTTTTTTTTTTT
>NW_015659401.1:298705-305204 GCF_001515625.1 Sinocyclocheilus rhinocerous
GACTTGGCAACACTGAGCGTGACTGATACTCGAGCCAACTCTGCTCTAACTGATGACTAGCAGTGGGAGTCAGATTGCCCCCTAGTGGATGGCTAAAGATTTGTTAACTCATATTCATAAATTCTCAAGGGAACGTCTCTGAACTAACTGATGCTCCCGCCCCCCTTGACAGGTGCTGGTCCTGGGGCGCCCCACAGGTTGAAAACCCCTGCCCTTACAGACCCTCATGTTTCAGACGAGATGTCAATCTTGCACCTCTGCATTTCTGCCATGGTTTCTCTCTTTCTCTCACTCTCTCGAGTCAGTTAAGAAAGATTTTAAAATAATCTTTCACCTTCAATTCATAGCCATCTGTGTCTCTGTCTTCACTTAGATGCATAGATGATTTTGAAAGGATCCACGCTGGGCTAAATTAAGTGCTGTGAAACCGGTAGATAGATGAGAGAGAATCAAAACAGAGGGTTCACCTTTCATTTCCTGCCATGTTGTTCATCTTCTCACAATTCTCCTGCATTGCTGAACTTGAGGTTAAATGCTGCTGGCCCACATGCAGGACTCTGCTGGAATTTCAGGAATTTAATGAGAACTTTAATGTCAGAAAGACAGTTTAGATGCTTAGCTACTATTCTGAAACTCACACGGGGCAGTATAAATCTGATCAGATAGACAGAGAGATAATTAAATAAATACAGAAAACTGGAAAAAAATGCCAGTGGACTATAAATCTATCCATCAGTTGGCCTTTCAGTAATCTGAAAATCTTAAATCCTCAGACAGGCATTATCCACCAGAACAGATATCATACAGAATTACAGAGGCGGCATTTTTTTTTTAAGTATCAGCTTATGTGACGAATCCCTCAGCAGCTTGTCTCAGTCCATTCAGAATCAGTCCCTTCAGTTTGCATGCTTAAATAGCTTCAGGTTGGCAATGAAACGCTATCAGCGAAAGGCTGAACTTGTTGACAGTTGTAAAGGCCTGCGGTTTTAAATCAGTAATACTAACCAAAAATCAAGCATAACGTCAGTTTAGGCAGGCCATGTCAATCAAGCTCACATCACATGATGCTCAGCTGATCCATGTCTGCCATCCATGATGCCTTGTTTAATAAGACCTTTAATGAGAATAACTGCACTTAAACTACTGTAGTAATGTATGTAGTCATGGATGAGTTTGCTGCACCCCTGCACCACGGTTGTGCACCATTCAGAATTTATTTGAGAATGTCTTTTAAATTCCAGTTTGGTTCCTGGATTTCAGTTTAATTTAAATTGAAGTTACAAGATGCAGAGTTGCAATTTTATTTTATGTTTTTCTAGTCGTAAGTTATATTTTCTTAGAAAGTTTGTAAAAAGAAGTTTGAATGCTGGCTTGAGAACCTGGTTGGATGGATGTCAATAAGGTGGAAGGACTTTTCAGGGTGGAAAAATACTTTTTTTTTTTCAAAATTGAAAGGGAGCCAATTCTTAAATTCAGAATTTTGTACATGTTCCAGGTTCTTTGTTTGAGAACAAATCCAAAATGTATAGGTACTTCAATCCAAGTACTGTTCTGAGATCACTTCACTTATGTTTTTTAAATTAAATAAATTAATTAATTAAAATAAATTAATGAATTAAATTAATGTTTTTCCATTGCGTCTAAGCTTTCTGTCACTGGATTCAACATTAGACCCCAAAGCAGCTTTCGTATTCTTTTGATTTCGTCATGCAGTGCACATGTTGAACCACTCAGTGTAGGGCTGGACGATATGGCCAAAATTTATATCACGGTATATTTCTTAATTTCGGTCGATACGATATAATTCCGATATCGATATGAACACTATTTATCTGAAATAGAAATCTTTTGTAACATTATAAATGCCTTTATCATCACTTTTGATCAATTTTAAGCATCCTTGCTAAATAAAAGTATTAATTTCTATAATTTCCCAAAAAAATAATAAAAATTATACTGAATGGAAGTGTATAATGTTACAAAAGCTTTTTACTTCAGTATGGGAAACTGGTAATGTATATCGAAATATCGGAAATGTGTTTAAAAATCATATCACCGTTATTGAAAAAAATTATATCGCGATACATATTGATATTGAATTATTGTCCAGCCCTAACTCAGTGCCAGAGGCAACAAAGCAGCCCAACAAAACCACCAAACAATCTCCATGCTTGACCGTAGCAAACATAGATATCTTCTGTGAATACTCTTTTGCCTTTTGTAAACACATAGATGGTTTAATTTGTTCATATATTATATTCTTCTATAAAGAGTTTGACATATTAAGTTGTAAGTGTCTTTATTTCAAAAGTGGGGTCGCCCTTAGAACTTACAGTGAAGATTTGGATCCCTGTTTCTTTGTGTCTGAAGGCCAATTCAAATCTGTGTGCCAATAGATCAAGGTGTCTTCTCTACAGAAAGAATCTGTCACTGCAGTCTTTAAGTTTTCTCTTGTAGTCACTTCCACAGTTGTTGGCCAGACTGGCTGATATCATCACATCTGTCACGAAAAGAAACATCAAGGCCCCTGGAGATGGACTTACAGCCTTGAGATTCCTTAGTTGTAGTTGTAGACTTTTAAAGTCCCATTAGCGTGATCACATAAATTACTAACTCTTAATCATGCTTTTTGTAGATTTGAAGATTTACTGTGGCTTTTAACAATTCTCTTGTGGCAGGTTTTTGAATATGAAGAAACTAGGAGTATATGCAGGGACTGGTACCACATTCTGAAACATTTCAAATAGACTTCAAAGAAGGACTGACAACCAGTCGAGCATTTTATCATCAAAGCAATCCAGTGGGGACTAGCATGACAATGGTTGTCCTCATAGTAGGACATACATCAGCTCTTTGATGTTTACATATCTTATCCATTAGAGCAAAAACACTTCAGGTTTAAACCGGTGCTCTCCAGACTAAAGCTCTTTCTCTTTTTCAATAACCATGTCAACAGTGATCTCTCCACCAGCATCTAACCAACATCAGTAGCTGTATGTTTGTTGCTCACAGAGCAGAAACATATTATTATTATGCAGTAGATCTTACAATTCCAATGAGCGTGTGCGTGACCGTGAAACAGAAAAAATGATTTAGAAACTGTTTATTATGTTATAAAATCAAATACAAGATGTAAAAATTAGGGCTGGGCAAGTTAACGTGTTGTTAACGCATTAATTAACGCTGACAATTATTTTACCGCGCATTAACGCAGTTATTATTATTATTATTATTATTTTGAAAGTCCATTGCTCACTGGCTCTGAATAAACATACAGACAAACCATGGATCACAGGAGGGGTGGGATGTTGATCAGTACTGGTTTGGAATGGTTTGCATCCAATGTAGACAGCATCACTTATTATAATAGGTTCTATAGTATTTTGTCGCGTCGTGCCGCCCGCGTCCGGTGTAGACATGGTGTCAAGACGTTACATTATATTCTGTTGGTAAATGTTGTATATCTGCAATATATGTAATTTAAATTTCATGAAAGCATACATATATTTACAAGAGAACAAACACAGTAATGGTTATAATTAAACTGTCAGTGTGCTCTTATGTCAATTCAACTTCCAAATGACAGAGAATTTTCAAATATTACTAAATATCCAAGCAATTAATTACATGTCCATTTAGCATCCAATGTTTATAAAGTAATTTGATTTTGAACAAGACAATGGCTTTTGCATGGGAAAGGATTGTCTTAAAATATCAGTCCATGATGGATTCTTTCATTGGGGTCCAAATATCTCATTTTTCCTACTCTTCTCTGTGTAGGAAAGAATATGCTGATGAATCAAGTATGTTCCTGATCATGTAAAATATGTTCTTAAAAGTCAGTAAAACCTTCAAGCTATGTGCTGAATCAAAGCTTTAAAGTTATAGATTTTATTAGATGTTATATATATTGTTGTCAGACTCTGTTACGTATTTTGTGTTTTGCTCCCCACGTGTTCCATGACCTAGTTTTCCCTCATGTGCAATTATTTTTTCATTAGTTCCAGGTGTGTCTCGTCATCCCATCCTCTAGTCTTGTGTATTTATAGTGTGTCCTGTTCATAGTTTTGTTCGTCCGGTATTGTATATGTCAACGTCCTCTGCTACATGTGTTTTCCTAGTTCCCAGGATGTAATTAAAGTCTCCTTGTTGATGTACTCCTCGTCTCCTCTTTCCTCGCTCCGCGCTCCCTCACAGTAGCGAACCTGACAGAATACCGGACCAACAAACAGTAAGTGGCACCCCTTCTCCCCGTTTTGTTTTTGTTTTTTGAAAAGTCTTTTGTTTTCTTGTTGTTTCTCCCCGCGGCTTGGAAACGGCCGCACGTTTCATTGCTTTAGCCCATAAGGATCTCGCCTTTGTCGAGTATGCCCGGCAGTTCTTAATGTACTCCTCGTCTCCTCGTTGCTCGCTCCGCGCTTCCTCACAGTAGCGAACGTGACAATTGTAATGTTTAATCAAATTCCTTGTAATGTTTAATCAAAATGTCATAACTCAGTCTCCTCAATTTGAAATTTCCTTTTTGATCTTAATTTTAGTTAAATCTTTAGTAATTTGGTGTTTGTCATTTATATATTATTTTTTCTTTTTCCTTTTTAACATAATGTTTGTATAGTTTTTATAAATTTTTATTTAAGTTTTAGGTATTTTAGTACCAAGTTCATTTTAATTTAGTCAAATGTTGCTCTGGTAATAAGACGAAATTAGTTTTTTGTTTTTGGATTAATTTATTATTTTGAAAGTCCATTGCTCACTGGCTCTGAATAAACATACAGACAAACCATGGATCACAGGAGGGGTGGGATGTTGATCAGTACTGGTTTGGAATGGTTTGCATCCAATGTAGACAGCATCACTTATTATAATAGGTTCTATAGTATTTTGTCGCGTCGTGCCGCCCGCGTCCGGTGTAGACATGGTGTCAAGACGTTACATTATATTCTGTTGGTAAATGTTGTATATCTGCAATATATGTAATTTAAATTTCATGAAAGCATACATATATTTACAAGAGAACAAACACAGTAATGGTTATAATTAAACTGTCAGTGTGCTCTTATGTCAATTCAACTTCCAAATGACAGAGAATTTTCAAATATTACTAAATATCCAAGCAATTAATTACATGTCCATTTAGCATCCAATGTTTATAAAGTAATTTGATTTTGAACAAGACAATGGCTTTTGCATGGGAAAGGATTGTCTTAAAATATCAGTCCATGATGGATTCTTTCATTGGGGTCCAAATATCTCATTTTTCCTACTCTTCTCTGTGTAGGAAAGAATATGCTGATGAATCAAGTATGTTCCTGATCATGTAAAATATGTTCTTAAAAGTCAGTAAAACCTTCAAGCTATGTGCTGAATCAAAGCTTTAAAGTTATAGATTTTATTAGATGTTATATATATTGTTGTCAGACTCTGTTACGTATTTTGTGTTTTGCTCCCCACGTGTTCCATGACCTAGTTTTCCCTCATGTGCAATTATTTTTTCATTAGTTCCAGGTGTGTCTCGTCATCCCATCCTCTAGTCTTGTGTATTTATAGTGTGTCCTGTTCATAGTTTTGTTCGTCCGGTATTGTATATGTCAACGTCCTCTGCTACATGTGTTTTCCTAGTTCCCAGGATGTAATTAAAGTCTCCTTGTTGATGTACTCCTCGTCTCCTCTTTCCTCGCTCCGCGCTCCCTCACAGTAGCGAACCTGACAGAATACCGGACCAACAAACAGTAAGTGGCACCCCTTCTCCCCGTTTTGTTTTTGTTTTTTGAAAAGTCTTTTGTTTTCTTGTTGTTTCTCCCCGCGGCTTGGAAACGGCCGCACGTTTCATTGCTTTAGCCCATAAGGATCTCGCCTTTGTCGAGTATGCCCGGCAGTTCTTAATGTACTCCTCGTCTCCTCGTTGCTCGCTCCGCGCTTCCTCACAGTAGCGAACGTGACAATTGTAATGTTTAATCAAATTCCTTGTAATGTTTAATCAAAATGTCATAACTCAGTCTCTCTTCATTCTCTTCATAACTTTCATTGCTTTAGCCCATAAGGATCTCGCCTTTGTCGAGTATGCCCAGCAGTACTGCGGGCTCGCCGCGGCGACAGCTTTAGATGACACCACCATCAACTTTCTGTTCTGGCACGGGGCCAATTACCATCGTCCCGTGGACCTCCCAGACACCACGGGACTAAGTTGGAGGGAAGGGATCCTCCAGTGTCTGGAGAGCGTCCGCCCCCAAGCCAGAACCAGCCCGCCGGCCACAGCATTCTCAAGTCCGCCGGCCGTTCCTCAGTCAAGCCCGCTGGCCACGGCGTTCTCAAGCCCGCCGGCCGTTCCTCAGTCAAGCCCGCTGGCCACGGCGTTCTCAAGCCCGCCGGCCGTTCCTCAGTCAAGCCCGCTGGCCACGGCGTTCTCAAGCCCGCCGGCCGTTCCTCAGTCAAGCCCGCTGGCCACGGCGTTCTCAAGCCCGCCGGCCGTTCCTCAGTCAAGCCTGCCGGCCGCGGCGTT
>NW_015659401.1:305459-306129 GCF_001515625.1 Sinocyclocheilus rhinocerous
CACCAGATCTGCTTTCACCGTGAACGAAGCGGAGTCCAGCCCGGGGTCGTCACATGTGCCTCAGTCAAGCCCGCCGGACGCGACGTTCTCAAGCCCGCCGGACGCGACGTTCTCAAGCCCGCCGGCCGTTCCTCAGTCAAGCCCGCCGGACGCGACGTTCTCAAGCCCGCCGGACGCGACGTTCTCAAGCCCGCCGGCCGTTCCTCAGTCAAGCCAGCTGGCCGCTCAGCAGACAGGCCTGCCAGCCGCACCGTTGTCAAGCCCGCTGGCCGCGCCGTTCTCCTGTAACCAAAGGAGGAGGATGAGGAGAAAAGGACTGTTCTCCGCCCTCATCCTAGCCCCAGAGCTCGCTCCAGTGTCGGCTCCAGCCCCAGAGCTCGCTCCAGTGTGGGCTCCAGCCCCCGAATCCAGCCCAAAAAGGGTTCCAGTTCCTGAGTTTAGCCCACGGAGGGCTCCTGTTCTTGAGTTTAGCCTATGGAGGGCTCCAGTCCCCGAGTTTAGCCTAGAGAGGGTCCCAGTCCCCGAGTTTAGCCCAGAGAGAGCTCCAGTCCCCGAGTTTAGGCCCCCCGAGCTCCTTGTTCCGCCATGGTCTCCTGAACTGTCTGCTCCGCCATGGCTTCCTAGTCTGCCTGCTCCGTCATGGCGCCCCGAACTGCCTGCTCCGCCATGG
>NW_015659401.1:306485-313551 GCF_001515625.1 Sinocyclocheilus rhinocerous
GGAATTGTGACGGTGCGGGATGCGCCTTCCGGGAGGGGGGAGTAATGTCAGACTCCGTTCCGTGTTTTTTGTTTTGCTCCCCACGTGTTTCATGACCTAGTTTTCCCTCATGTGCAATTATTGTTTCATTAGTTCCAGGTGTGTTTCGTCATCCCATCCTCTAGTCTTGTGTATTTATAGTGTGTCCTGTTCATAGTTTTGTTCGTCCGGTATTGTATATGTCAACGTCCTCTGCTACATGTGTTTTCCTAGTTCCCAGGATGTAATTAAAGTCTCCTTGTTGGTGTACTCCTCGTCTCCTCTTTCCTCGCTCCGCGCTCCCTCACAGTAGCGAACCTGACAGAATACCGGACCAACAAACAGTAAGTGGCACCCCTTCTCCCAGTTTTGTTTTTGTTTTTTGAAAAGTCTTTTGTTTTCTTGTTGTTTCTCCCCGCGGCTTGGAAACGGCCGCACGTTTCATTGCTTTAGCCCATAAGGATCTCGCCTTTGTCGAGTATGCCCGGCAGTTCTTAATGTACTCCTCGTCTCCTCGTTGCTCGCTCCGCGCTTCCTCACAGTAGCGAACGTGACAATTGTAATGTTTAATCAAATTCCTTGTAATGTTTAATCAAAATGTCATAACTCAGTCTCCTAGACATACTTCTCTCTGTTGATGTATGCAGGACTGCAGATGTATGCAGAAATATATGCATTTTTGAGTGCAATGCCCACATTTTAAAATCCAACCAACAATCAATAGTTTGAGTCTCCATCCTACATTTTTTGTTTATTTGGCAGTAATTCAGATGTACTCCACAATACGAAAAGATCTGTTGCTATTTCTGTTTCATCTAGACTTTAAGTTGCCTAGCCAGGGGTGATAATAAAACTCACAAATGAAGAAACAAAAAGTGTACACATCTGTACATATATCTGCATCTGCTGACTCTGCTCTTGAATTTTATACCAACACCTTGTGGTGTGCATGCATGTAGTTCCCTTTCATGGGAACTTCGAACTGCGTCCTCTAGGGGTCGCTATGGGGAACGCCTCGTCGTGACCCGTGTCTGAAGCATACATTGAAAAAACACCAACTCGTTGGCCGGCGACAGCCATGACGTCACTAACTATGCGACTATAGTATAAATAGGCGCCGGGAGGGGTCACGACGAGGCGTTCCCCATAGCGACCCCTAGAGGACGCAGTGTCTCGTTCCCTACTCAGGGAACCATGGTTACATAAGTAACCTGAGACGTTTGTTTATGAAAATCTTGGATTCAATACCAGTGATGTTTCACGCATTGTAGGTGGCTTATACTGTGTGTGGGGACTTGCTATTAGCTACAAAGCTCTCTCTCTCTGCATCATCACAGTGTTTGCAGGGACATTGCTATGGATGGTACTGCAATGTCTTGGTTTGAGGCAAATGCTGTTGACTTAATATACATCAATATTGTGTGTTGAATACAGTATGTACAGTATATAGTGTTTGGCTTGATGTACCTTTATGTTCATAATAGTAGTAAATCCTTATGTCACCTTTGAATGTTTTTCTAGGAACTGTTATGGGGGATTAATAGATAGCTGCATCAAACTGCATCTGCTGTAAAAATAACAAGAGATCACAAAAATGCAAATTTTTAGGGGTACTATACTGCAGCACCCCCCTCATAAACATCTTCAAAAATATATTGAGATCATAATCCTGCTCTTTTCCCCCTGAACAAAGCACCTAACCTCAGTGACATTACTGAGAGTGAATACAGATAATAAGACAGCAGAGATGTGAGATTAATGCACATTCACTGAATCTGCATGTTTTTTAAACTTTCTACTTTTACCACCTTACCTTCCATCTCATAATCTCTCCCCATCCTCTGCCTTCATGGCCTTCAGCCTGGGTAAAACCATGATGAATTGAGGAGAGGAGAATTAGCTGGATGTTAAATTACATTATCAGAAGCCTGGAAGCCATGTTAGCTCAGTCTGGCTGGGGTGCAATCTATCCATTAGCACATGTTCCCCTGCATCAGGCCTGAGCCATTAATCACCAAACCAACTTGGGCCACTGTCCACTGAAGCACAGCCGATCAGATGGCTCCTGTCACCAACGAACTCCCTTTTCCTTATTTTATTGTTGCCCTGCAGAAATATTTGTTTTTGGTTACCTCAACATGCTTGTTCACTAGAGAGGGCAACAGACTGATGGATGCTCTAGACAATAGTAAAAAGTTGGGCAGACTCAAATGCTCCTTCTCTATGGGCACAGATGAGTCAGGCTGTAATTGTGCTGATTTCCAGTGCAGGTAAATGGCATGTTGAAAATTAGCCCTGCTTTACTGCTGGTGACTAATGTAGTACTCAGGCCAGTGATGCTGATTGATTGCATAAAAATAAAGGCAGTGTTAATATTTGCTGAAACAATTTTTAAACTAGAATAACCACAAAGTATAATTATATAGCTATCTGTAACATGTTAGTCGTCATTAATAGGTTGGCAGTGCAAAAAACAAAAATGTTTTCAGGAACACTAGCCTAGTTCTACAGACTCTTGCCCCTTTTCAGTGCTGCGCTTGTTGTCTTCTGTCTTCCGTTTGTATTTCCACAGCATGAAGGTAGGTCGTACAAATTTAGGAATGAACCGCATGCTTTAACATTAGGAATGAACCGCATGTTTTAACATTTTCCCGGTTTAATGACATTTGTTGTCACATCTGCTTTGAACATTACAATGCACATGATAACTTTTGATAACTATACAATAAGTAAATCCACGTCGCCAGCCAATTACTCTTCAACAGCGATGCTATAGAGCTACCACATAAATGGAAGTTCAAAGACAAAATTCTAAAGATGACTGTGCACTTGTTTCTCTGCCACATCAGGTCTATATAGTAATATCTCATTAGTATCAGTAATATCTCATATCTAGTAGCTAGATGATAGTTTAAGTCCCCCAATTGTATATATAACTATATATAGCCTTTTCAAACATTTCAGTAAACACAAGTTAGATTACAAGTTAGTCCAAATGCTAATTAGATACCCATCAAAAGTCAAACAATAACTGCTTTTATTGTCTTTCCATAAATATATTTTTTTAGAGATTTGTATGTGAGTATTATTTATGCTATATCTACTTTGTTTACAAATGTATGACAAAAAATAGTATTGTTTAAATTCCTTATAATTTGCACCCATATCTACTGTCTATGGGTAAAGTGGTGTTCAGTACAAAGTGCTGTAACAGTCTCTTGAGTTGTTTTTTTAGCAATGTTTTATATCTAGTAAATGAAAGTTTATAACTGAAATTAATAAGTCTCCCAACTGAAATGTTTGGATCTGTCCAATCTTTGTACTGCCAGCACTTGTAAAAACAAATCAATTAATTTTAGATATAGTTGTTGCTTGTCATTCCTTGTGATGTTTTATCAGTGATTAAGTGTGATATTATTACACATATCTATGATCTAATACAAAGATATATGAGGGAGCTCTAATGGTAATACAAGAATACAATGTGAACAATATTTCTATTTTCTTCCTTTAGAATCCAATAATCACCTTGATGTGGCGGCAAAATTCCATAAGCCTGTCAATAATTGCTTGGCAAGACGTTCTTTCACATGCTCACAAATGAACAGCATCTTTGAGGAGCATCAAACTCATGCTTGTAATTCAATGAACTCCACTTTCTGGTCACATTCCAATTATTGCTCACAGATTGTCATCCCCCCCCAGCTGCGATGGTGGCTATGTTCTCTGGCAGCTTCTTCTTCTAGCACTGAGAAGGAAGGTTGTTTAATGGAACCATTTTCCTTTCTGTTTGACTTTGTTCTGTGTCTGAAGAGCAATTTCCAGAAGCAGTAGGAGCCCATCGCAAGACCACAGGAGCTGCGAAGAGTCGCTTTGCTTGCTCTAAAGTGACAAGTTTCACACATTCATAAGGTAGGGCTCGGCCTGGGGGAGGCTCTCACTGAAATCTCTTTCCCTATCTTCTCTCATGCGTGCGTTTCTGAGAGGACCTGTGGATTTGGTGCATTGAGCTGTAGCCAACAGTTCTACCTCACATCTGGATCTTCCACTGATATCTGCAGGACAACCTGCCTGTTGAGAACAGCACAAACACAACTCGGCTTGATGGAAATGCATGAAAGGGCATTTTGGTGCACCTGCTGTTTGAGGCTGTGGTCCTAGGCAGGTACGAAACCGATGCACTAAGGCGCTGTGGATCAAGAAGAATGGACAGACAGAATTAATAGGCTTCAGACTTAAGAACTAGCACCAACCTGAAGCACCTGCACTTATTTTAAATGAGAGCAAACAACTTGCTTGGGGTCCTTAAAACTATTTACTTGGCAATGTACTATTGAGTATTTATGGGCTGTCATTCACGGGGAGCTACACTGTGGCACTGACAATTCATCTTTAAGGTGAAATTACATTTGTGCTGTCAGACTGGCCTATTTTAAAACCCCCTAACCAAATCAACTGGACTAGGCAGGCTTGCTGATACATTAGCTTTAATTAAGTTGGCAGTGACAAAGCTTTGTCTAACAATGTGTTAATTTATTTCTCTAAAGAGTGTCGGTTGTTAGCATGTGATAAAAATGCAAACCGACGAGCAGTATTTGGATGGTGATCTTTGTCTAAGCGTTCTGCATGCAAGTATTATCAGTTAGCCTTGTCTTGTTGTACTTCTGGTATCAGTTTGCCTTGAACATGAATAATTGCATTTGTGTGAGAGTTAAAAGGCAATTAAGAACCACTGATTTAATGTATTTGTTCAAATCTTGAAATGCTTCATGTTTAGGGCGAGGTAAATACAGGAGAATTGCACTTTAATGTTAATTATATGTCTTCGCTGTTGGCAGCATAGCATGAACTTCTTCCACTGATCAATTAATATTCATAACAAAGGGTTTGTTTTTCCACTCCCACGTCTAGTTGAATTAGGTTGAGTATGCATGAAAGTAAGCAAGCGTACAGTATATATTTATGAAAAGTGATTCTGACATGTGGGTATTTGACTTTAGGTCAATTGAAATGAAAATCCACCATTTTAAAGACGGCGGTGAAATCCTGTAATTATTTTTACTAATGTTTTTTTTCTACTTTTACTTTAGTATAGTTTTCTTTTCCTTTTAAAATTAGTTTTTGTTTGTCATGTTAAATTATTAATTTATTATTATTAATTATTTTTAAAACTACATTTTCTTTCTCCCTGTCTTTTTGTCATAACCTTACTGTCATATCGGCTGCTTTTCAAACTTTTTAAATTATAAATATATTAAATATAACATGTAAATATTATATATATATATATATATATATATATATTATTGACTATTCTTTCATTTGTATGTGTCTTACTGTAATCTTGGCAACATATTTTTTTTACTCTTTAATTACATAATATTTTTAAATTATTAATATTTTTATTTAATTCACAGTTGTCTTTCTCCCTGTTTTTCTTTACATTTTGTCAGAATAACTGTCCTACTGTCATTTTGGCAGCAGACTAGTTAGATGTCAAACAAAATCTGTATCACTTGAATAATGTCTTAATATTTGGTACAGGTACTTCTCTGCCTTAATTATGCTATTCTGAAAACATGACAAATTATGCCCTATGGTTTATAATGCAATGTTCTGTTCCATCTATTTCAGTCATTTATTAGCCAATAAATTCTGTCCTCAGCTTAGGGCAAAACCAAGCCATGTGCACTCTTGCTGATGACCCTACCTCAGTGATAAAAGTTCACACTCATACTCTCTTGTTACTGACCAGCTTTAAAACACAGCCAGACCAGATCGCCAATTAACATTAAAAATAGCTTAAAACTAAATGGACAACCATTACTTTGAGTTGAAATGTTAAAATAAAAAATAAAACCTTTTACAAGGTTATGACTGAATAAAGACGTTTTTAATTACGGTTACAGGCTAAGCGATTTCCTTCCTGTTAGCAGGTGCCCAGTTTGTAGTAACCCTTTTATTAACTTCTATCTGTAGGAAGCGTTCTCAGAAACACTGGTTAAATAGCATATGCAGTTTATAGTGGGTATAGAAAAGAACCCCCTCCTAAAAATGACTTGTAAACTCAATCAGGTGTAGCTAATCACCTTCTCAATGGCACACACTGTGATCAGCTGTGGTCATTTTGATAAACTCAGCATGAAAAGAGCTTTCCTGAAGCATTTCAGTCCTTGGTAGTGCAACTGAAGCAAACAATCAACTATGGGAGGCAAGGCACTGGTTATGTTTACATACAACCAAATAATCCGTTTGTAATCGGATTGACGGCTCAATCGGACTGAAAAGCCTTCATGTAAACACCTTAATCGATCCGATTGAGCTCGATCGGAATGAAATTTCGATCGGATTGAAGGGGGAGGTTTATTCCTTTTCTAATAAGATTGAGAGTGCATGTAAACACTCGATCGGATTGAACCCCGAAACTGAAAGGACTGCGCATGTGCAATGACGCAGAAATAGCGTAACGACGTATGACGCGCGGAACGAACCATAAATGGATAAATATTAATTCTGCTGTTAAAAACAAATAAAGAAACCATGTAGGAGAGTGGTTATTATGTGCAAACAGTGAGAAACTCTATATTTGTGCAGTGTGCGCATGTCAGAAAAAATCAATTCCAATTTGAAGCTTGTGACATATAAATGCGCACATCAACCCGATCACTTTATTCAGCGCTCATGTAAACACTACATTCAGATTCATCAATCGGAATGAATTCAGTCCAATTGAAACAAAAATGGTACATGTAAACGTAGACACAATCTAAAAACGTAGACCACTGTCAAAAGATCGCCGGGATAAAGTTGTGGACGGGCACAAGGATGCAAAAACATTTCAAAGGCGTTATCAATGCCTAGAAGCACAGTGAAGTCTATTATTAACAGGAGGAAGGTATTTGGTACAACACAGACCCTCCCTGGATCAGGATGCCGCTCCAAACTGGATGAAAGAGTTAGGAGGAAACTGATCAGAGAGGCGACCAAGAGGCCTACAGCAACTCTGAAGCAGCTGCAGGAATTTATGACAAAGAGTGGTCATTGTGTG
>NW_015659401.1:313611-314065 GCF_001515625.1 Sinocyclocheilus rhinocerous
GGAAGGTATTTGGTACAACACAGACCCTCCCTGGATCAGGATGCCGCTCCAAACTGGATGAAAGAGTTAGGAGGAAACTGATCAGAGAGGCGACCAAGAGGCCTACAGCAACTCTGAAGCAGTTGCAGGAATTTATGACAAAGAGTGGTCTTTGTGTGCATGTGACAACAATATCACACATTCTCTACAAATGTGGCTTGTATGGGAGGGTTCCAAGAAAAAAGCCACTCGTCAAGAAAGGCCTCATGCAGTCACAACTGAGCTTTGCCAAAATGCACCTTGAAAATTCTGAGGCAGATGAGACTAAAATTTAATTATTTGGCCTCAACACCAAACTATATGTCTGGCAGAAATCCAATACAGCTCACCATCTAAATAACAGCATTCCTAGAGTAAAGCTTGGAGGTGGTAATGTCCTGTTATGGGGGTGTTTCTCTGCAGCAGGGACTGGAGC
>NW_015659401.1:314194-317841 GCF_001515625.1 Sinocyclocheilus rhinocerous
TGTATATATATATATATATATATATATATATATATATACATACATACATACATAAGCTTATGCACCTGATTGAGTGTTTATGACAGTTGACAGTTTGGCTTTAAGCTGTTGTTTTTTTTGTTTTTGTTTTTTTGTTTTTTTCACCATTTAAAACTGTTATACATTTCTGAATTTACAGATATCAATATGTAAACCTACAGTATTTTTTTCATGGTGATAATCTCATATTGTATTACTTTATCATACTATACAAAGAAAAACAGAAAGAGATGTTTTGATTGGACATCTCACAAGCACACACAATCTATTAAAGCACCTTACTTAATGCACACTCGTTATGTCCCACTCCACTTAGCCTAGCCTATGAACTTGGCATAGCATGTGTGAGATGGTCTTTTTTTAAGGGTATAATTAGCATAAGGCCAGGAGAGCGAGTCCAGCAGCGATTGTATAAGGAAAGTAGGCTGTGAGTGCCCCCCAAAGGCCACAAAACCACCTGTCAAAATCCAAACCCTCACGAAGAGCGAAGAGCTCACCCTGGCTTTCCAAGAGAAAGCACAAACGAGGGAGAAAATGTTCCTGAAGACAGGGAGGGTTCTGAAGAGGAAATGCAAGAATACTAGATAGTTATGACTTTGAAAGACAGTATGTGAGGAAACGGGTCTGAAGGGAAAGCGAGAAAGAAAGAGGCTCAAGGGGGGAATTAACATAAATGCTTCCCTTTTGTAAAAGCAGGGACGGATTCTGAAGGCAACTCGCCTCCGCATTGTCGAGGGCGCCAATTAACAAGCAGAAGACTTGCTACTAATTAGCTTTAGCATGTGGCGGAGAGCTTTTGCTCCATATGCAGACGTTTAAAAGGATGAGGGTTCAGTGGTGTTGGATAAGCCGAAAATGAATGGATGTGTAACTCTCGCACCTGGTGGTAAAAGGGCTGGGATTATTGCTTATTAAGAGCGAGGTACCGCTGCTTCTTGTTTTCACAAAAACAGTGACACTCTTTTCCCTGTGGATGTGCAGCTCCCTCACTTTCGTCCTAATCCCGCCCCTTTCCCTCTTTCTCGCTCTTCTCTGCTCATCACACTGTAGCGTTTGATCTTTCCTCCATCCTTTATGTTGCGTACACTCCGCAGACAGTGTACAGAGGGAAGGAAGGAGGAGGGTTAACATCGGAGGACTGTGATCTTGTCAGAAGAGCCCTGAGGCTGAACAGGGTGCAGCATTCAGCAGAGGTGAGACAGTGCGTGCCATAACCCCACTCCCCAATGAACCGGATCAGGCTTTTTGGGACACTTGAGTTTGTTAAATGAATAGTTCACCCAAAATTTAATTTCTGTTTTTTTTTTTTCCCTCATATCATTTGTCTTTCCAAACCCATATGACATTATTTCTTCTGTGGAACACAAAAATAACACTACATTGACCAATTGCAATAGACCTCAGTCAGGGTAACTCCATATTTAATTTTTGACAGTAGTGAAAATGAGTTTGTGATGGACAGAAGTACAGTGTATTCAATGGATTGTACCGTAGCTTAACAACATGGCAATTGTTTAACTGATGAAACACCCTTCCAAAAACTTTCTGTAGACAAATCCTCCATAAAACAGTTTTGAGAGTTTGGAGTTTTGGATTTAGGACCTTTATGCAGTGCATGTAAATACTGTAAGTATATTCCTTACAGCCTCGTTTTCATCCACATATAATTCAGTATGGTGTCGACCCTGCGGTCTGTTATTATATATGATTTGTGAGCATTAGAGCCTTCACGCTTCAAAATAGACACATGCAGAACAAAAATAAAAACATAAAAGTGGTCAATATGATGTATGTGGTAAGTGTTTTGAAGTCATATGATAGCTTTGTGTGAAGAACAGATTCAAATTTAAGATTTACAATTTATGCATTTGGCATTTTTATTAGTCCATGCATTCCCTTGCTAGCACCATGCTCTACTGTGTGATCAACAGGACATTAAGTTGTTTATTGAATTTTGGCATGTTCATAAGAGTTCTTGAGAAAAGCTGTGATGTCTGATTTGTTCTGTTCAGTCTATTGAGTCAATGAATTACTGATCCAGTTCACTGGTTCAGAATCAAACTAAATCTGATTCAAGTCAATGATCTGGATACTCAGCTAAGTCATTCCCACTTTAGTACAGACTACATGTATGATACATTTATAGTAATGTGTATGTTTGTTTTGCACATTTCTTTGAAGCTTTAAAACCATGTTTCTCAGCTCTGGCTCTCAATATCAACTGTCTTGCAGACTTAGCTCCAACCCTGATCAGTCTCACCTGTCTATTGCTTTCCAGTAATACTGAAGACCTTGATTAGCTTGTTCAGGTGTGTTTGATCAGGGTTGAAGAATGGCTGGGCAAAATGGCTATAAAACGTTATCTCTGTATTTTTTTGGCTGGATTGCTATATATGGTACATATCTTTTTTTTTTTTATTATTCTACCCAATGTTGTCCAATGAAACAATGTATATATTAAAGGCAATGAAAACAAATATAGTGAAGGTAACCATGTAGGCTATGCTATATATGTGCAAAAAATCTGATTACATTCTAACATTGAAACATTACAATCTCAAAACTAAAACTAAAAAATAATGCTTTTTTGAAGCAGAAGTCAAATTCACTAAACTAAAAATTACCTCTTTACATTAGTCACTTTACAGTTAGGCTACTGCTATCATAAAATACACTTACTTGTAGGTTTAAAATTCTACACATGGCACATTTATTATCCAACTACAAATATTTTAGCAAAACATATATTTTAGTCAGAATTATTGCACTTCTATTTTTTTTAGCTCCGTTTATTTGGCGGGCATGCACGCTGCAGTGCTCATGCACTGTGAAATTTAGCAGAGAATCGCATGCAGAAGGTTCATGCACTCCTGACAGCAAAATAGAAAAATTTCCATTACTTTATAACATTTACAGACGGAGAATAGGCCTACCACTGAAATGTAAGTTATGCACGCATTAAACATTAAGTATCCTATCTGTCAGCAGCACATGTGTCTGTCAGAGCATCTGACGGGGCAAGCCACTTTATACTATAGTGTTAACTATATCTGACAAGTTATTTTAAAGTAATTAATATAAAGCTTGTCTCTTGTTTAGGACAAATTGGATTATGCATTTTCCCCGCAATAGCTCACTGTGTCCTCCGCTATTTTTCCGTTATTTCTCAAGGTCCACTCTCCTGCAGAGTTTTGCTCCAACCTAGGGCTGGGCAGCATATTGAGTCTGTATATATATATCATACAGACTTGATATACCACCCAGCCCGTTGGAGCAAGACTCTGTAGGAGAGTGGACCTTGAGGGCCAGAGTTAGGAGTTCAGAAACCCTTTAAAGCTTCAGTCAACATTCATTGTAAACGCTTAGAAAAGAGTGATCTGTACATTATTTCGAATTTCATCCTTTCCATCTGCTGTAATACTCTATCACAATTTTATGTCTGCACAACTCAGTCATGTCTATCTTCACTTTTCCACATCTTCTCTTTTGAATCTTCTCACTTTCTTTGACAGTTTCTTTTTTTATGAGTTCCTCATTTTGTTCTTCTTTCCACGTATATCCCAACCTCCTCTTCATCTGTTTTTTTTTTTTTTTTTTTTTTCTCTTTT
>NW_015659401.1:317868-321384 GCF_001515625.1 Sinocyclocheilus rhinocerous
TTTGCTCATTTATCTAAGTTCCATTCTCTTTTTTTTTCTATAGGCTCTGTGCTTTGTCTTGCTGTCTCTTTTGAAAGTCATTCATTCCTGTTTCTTCATCATGTTCATTTTCTTTTACGTAAGCACAGTGGTCTTTCCTTGAACAGCCTCAGAATATCTACATAAAGAGCATGCCTTAGATTGCAGTGGTCCGTGTTGGAGAGTGTTTTGTCAAGTGAATGAATTGCTGAGTGAATAGGAATGGAGAAATGCTGATTCTCACTTTAACATTGCACATATTTAAATGTCAGCCTCTCCCCAGCTACTAACAGGAAGGAAAGGCAAGAGCATGTGAAAGATCGAGAACAGGAGAGCCAGATGAAGATAACATAAGAGGGGTGAGAAGGGGAAACTCTTGAAACAAGGAGAGGCTAAAATGAGAGTGACCAAAAATATGAGAGTGTGTATAAAGGAGTATGTAATACATAATAAATATATTTGAAGTTATTTTTTGTAAGAAAAGCATGATTTATATTACAAACACTAATAAAATGTTCTACATAGTTTCACAATTCCCTGTTGCTTTTAGCATGTTGCTAAGCTTACAGGGTAATAGTAAAATTAGTTTAACATTGACGCCTTTAAGCTTTTATTTATCCATTTTTATAATTTCATGCATTCCCAGCCAATCGAACTCGTGACCTTGGCGTTGCTTGCAGCATAGTGTACTGTTTGATTTATTTTTATCAATACTTTTCAGAATTTTATGAAATATAATATTGAAAAATATATATATAAAAAATTTAAAGGAAATTATTTACTTATTTATTTATTTCCA
Organism: Sinocyclocheilus rhinocerous; assembly: GCF_001515625.1. Classification (NCBI taxonomy): domain Eukaryota; kingdom Metazoa; phylum Chordata; class Actinopteri; order Cypriniformes; family Cyprinidae; genus Sinocyclocheilus; species Sinocyclocheilus rhinocerous. The sequence continues at coordinate 318,686 of NW_015659401.1, forward strand.
CTGAGCTGAGCTTCTTCCCAAAATTATAAGTGATTCTGCCACTTTGGCTGAAATGAGGTACTGTAATTAAAGAGTTAGTTCACCCAAAAATGAAAATTCTGTCATTTATTACTCACCCTCATGTCGTTTCAAACCCGTAAGACGTTCGTTCATCTTCGGAACACAAATTAAGATATTTTTGATGGAATCTGAGAGCTGTCTGACCCTGCCTAGACAGCAACGCAACTGAAATGTTTTTCTTTTGCGCACAAAAAGTATTCTCGTAGCTTCGTATAATTGCGGTTGAAGCCCTGATGTCACATGGATTATTTTACAGATCTCCTTGCTACGTTTCTGGACTTGGGAACATTTCAGTTGCGTTGCTGTCTATGCAGGGTCAGACAGCTCTCAGATTCCATCAAAAATATCTTAATTTGTGTTCCGAAGATGAACGAAGGTCTTACGGGTTTGAAACGACATGAGGGTGAGTAATTAATGACAGAATTTAAATTTTTGGGTGAACTATCCCTTTAAGATGCCTCCCTTTGGAAACAGTCTTTGTGGCGGTGGCAGACCCATAATGCCTCTGTAGGCAGCTCACAGGTTTTAAAACAAAGCAAATATGTATTTTTTACCTCCTAAACAAGTTCTCGTGTCTACTGATTGTTTTGTTTGGATGAATACAGTCTTCAAATGTAAAGAATATATTAATATGTTATGTGTCTGTTTGTGTTATTCATATAGTTTGTGGTTCCATGAAAGTTGAAATGCACAGGGTAGATGTATAATTCCAGCATATGGGGAGCGAGTGTGAGAGTTTTAAAAATATGATTTTTATTCATAGGCCATGAAAATAATTCTGCCGGAGCCTGCGGAGAGCTTACACACAAGCAGCGTTATGAGTACAACCACAGTGCCCCCTTATGGGTGATGGAGAGAAAAACACCTCCAACTGACGCCACACACAGAAGCACTCTGTGTCACTAACCTTATGCGTAGATGGCAGGTTTGCCTGTATCCCAATATCCGTAGGGTTACGATAGCTACTCGCCACCTTATAGATGGATTCTGAGAAAAACAACCAACCTTATTAGCGTGAGAAGGTGACTGTGCCAGTGTGCTGTTTTTTTTAAACCAAGCCCTCACCCTAAAAGCACTTTTCAAAAATCTGCACTCTTACATGGTAGCGTGTTCTGGACGTAATTATTATTTTTGCTCAAAATGACTGATTTATCACAAATACAAGCCGCTGTGAAGAACACCTCTCATCCTCTCCATGGTGCTGTTACTGCACAGCAGAGCACCTTTAGCAACAGACTGCTCCCATCATGTTGTACGAGAAAACGTTTTTGCAGATCCTTTCTTCCTGCTGCCATCAACTCTGCCTGAGTTGGATCTCTAGCCAGTGCATCTGTTTATAATTTAAGTTTCTTTCACTTTTTCACCTGCATTGTATAGGTTAATGCAGGTACTATGTCTTTCACAGTCTATTTGTACTTCTATTTAATTTAGGCTTTATTCCGATCATTTTCACTGCTTATTTTTGTCTAGTTGCAGTAACTCCTGGGAATCAGTGTCATGATGTTTTTCTCTCTTTTTTATTCATAGTTATTGTAATAATAAATCACTCACAGAGATTAAATATATTACCTGAAAATCTTCCATTCTTCTAAAGCAAAGTTCTCATGTCAAGAAAATACTGAATTTGCTTAAACTAAAAAAACTCTGCATTTGCAAATTGTCTAATAAACTAGTACAATAGTTTTGCTTTGCTCTGTAATGATACTGATTTTAAGCGCAAACCAAATGCTATTTCAGTTCATCTGTGGCATATAAGCTATAGAATGTGTAGTTCATATTCTTGCTGCCATGCCTTTAAAATGTGTGTCTTATTTTCTTTAATAATCAATAAGAAGGTAGTTTAAACTAGTTTTCAAAGTTATAGAAATCAAGCTTCCTCCATACAGAGTGGAGTATACAATGTAAGTTAATCATCAGTCTTTGTAATAGTCTCTTATAGCTCACATAACAGTGCCCCCAGTTTTGGCATTGTTCAACAAACTGTAAGTATTTCTTTTGAAAGCTTGGTTCCAGGAGTTTGAACATTAGCTCTGATGGATGAGAGTTTTAGTCCTAACTGTAACAAACTGAATAGTCTTTACAGATCTCAACTATTCAGGCTATGAATAAATTGAATGTGCCTGGTGAACGTATTTCTGCTAGGGATTACTTATTTATTTTTTAAACGTTCTGTGACTGAAAAAATTTGTATGTTTGGGTGTTCTAAGCATTAAAGTAGATGTTTTAATGTTAAAGTGTTTAGTACATTAAATTCATCAGAAGAGTAGAAGGATTGGCAGTTGTGAAGTACAGTTCAGACCAGAGGTGCCCAAACTTTTTAATTCGTAGAGCCAAAAATGTGTGTTATACCGCAGTCATAGCTTTAATAAGTAACAGTTAAATGCTATAGACTAAAAAACTTTTCTCCAGATCATCCAAGTGTCATCCTACTCCTACTGTTGTAATGTGGTGTTTTGGGTTGTGTTTCTTGTTCATGTTTTCATGTCTTTTATTTTGTAGTTTGGTCCCTGTTTGTGTCATGCTTCCCTTGCCCTCATATATTCATGCCATTGGTTCCTCTGTTCATTGTGTCATGTTCTGATTGGTTGTCTTAGTCATGTGTCTTGTTTCCCATTGGTTTGTTCATGTCATGTGACCCT
>NW_015659401.1:321557-350601 GCF_001515625.1 Sinocyclocheilus rhinocerous
GCCTGAGTCCCCGGCCAAGATGGCCGCCACGCCTGAGTCCCCGGCCAAGATGGCCGCCACTCCTGAGTCCCCGGCCAAGATGGCCGCCACCCCTGAGTCCCCGGCCAAAATGGCCGCCACGCCTGAGTCCCCGGCCAAGATGGCCGCCACGCCTGAGTCGGACGCGGAGCTTGGGCTTGGACTGAAAGGTCTGATTGCTTGTGTGATGGACCCACCTCTGATGTCGGTGCGAGCTGCCGGCATCCCAGTAACGTCAGCGCTCTCGAGCCCCGCCATCTTAGAGGTCATGCCACACTCTGCTGCCCTTCCTGTAATGGCGGTCACCATTTTGAGCATGTGGGCTGCACACTGCGCTCCAGATGCCTCTCCTGTCCACGAGTCTGCTCCTGAGGCCTCTTCTGTCCACGAGTCTGCCTCAGAGGTCTCTCCTGTCTATGAATCTGCTCCTGAGACCTTTCCTGTCCACGAATCTGCCCCAGTGGCCTCTCCTGCTTTTGAGTCTGTCTCAGAGCCCTCTCCTATCCACGAGTCTGCTTCAAGGGCCTTTCCTGTGCCTCCAGAAGTGGTAGCATCCGCTGCAGAACCTCCAGAGGTGGCGGCATCCGCTTCCGAACTCACTGCCTGCCCTGTCAAGAGAGAGAGAAACAAGAAAAAAAAGGCAGAGTTTGGATAGCTTGCGATTCAAAAGACTGGCCTTGGGTGGCTCAGAGCAGATGTCTCCGTAGCAAAGAGGTCTCATACCGTCTGGAGAACTTGCCCCTTAACAACAGAGAGGAGAGGGGGAAAAGAGAAATGCAGGTTCTACAGGACAACAAAAAGGCAATTCAAAGCACATATGAGAGGACAATGATAAAATGCGTCCAAAAGCGCCTGTATGCGTGCATGGCTGAGTCTTAAGCAGAATCTGTCCGCAGTGCCTAGTTCCTCTCATCTGTCATTGTGTAGTATAAAATGATGCAATTATGAGCAAGGACCTATGCACTGCAGCATTACATTGGCTTGTTATTGCAAAAGCTACCAGGCAAAAGTCTTTTGGGACTTCACTTTGAACCAGCTGAATGAGGATATACATTTCATAGCAGCATTCTGATTGCAGTTAAAGGTGTGTCATTGATTCAGTCCAAAAACAATTACGTTGTTTGACTTTATTATTTGTGGAAAACTCTCAGAGGGATTGTCTTTGACTATAACTGCACTGACAGCAGAACAGACTGTTATGATGCCCGTCAATGTCTTTTATTCCACCGTTGCTGTGTGTGTGTGTGTGTGTGTGTGTGTATAAAAATAATCTACAAATACTAGCAAACTTTGCAAAACACACAATGTATGTCACTGCCAAAACTTTTGGCCATGACTGTATATATATCAGGCTATATATATATAGTCATGGCCAAAAGTTTTGGCAGTGACATACATTGTGTGTTTTGTAAAGTTTGCTAGTATTTCTAGATTATTTTTCCACTTTTTTATGGTATACTGAAAAACAATATCATAAGTTTTATAGGCTATTATTGGCAAAAAATTAATGAGTAATATTTACAGTGTTGACCCTTGTTCTTCATAACCTGTGCAATTCGCTCTGGCATGCTGGATATTAGCTTCTGGGCCAAATCCTGACTGATGGCGATCCATTCTTGCCTTATTAGTTCTCGGAGTTGATCACAATTTGTGGGCTACTGCTTGTCCACTCGCCTTTTGAGGACTGACCACAGGTTCTCTATGGGATTGAAATCCGGGGAGTTGCCTGGCAACGATCCAAAATTTCAATGTAATGATCTTTGAGCCACTTCTATGGTCTGGCAACGATCCAAAATTTCAATGTAATGATCTTCTTTATCACTCATCACAGCAAAATCCCCAGAGTTAAATCAACTCTGCTCAGAGTACATATTGTCCCAATCTACAGAGTGTTAAAGTAACACTGAAGCAGAGTTACCACTGTTGAAGATTATGTGATACGTTTTAATGTCTAAAAGCCTGAGCAGCAATTGTTCATCTTCAACATTGTTAACAGCGGGATTTCTTTACTAATGCTCACTCGTCAATTAATTAATTGACAATATGCACTCTGAGCAGAGTTGATTTAACTCTGGTGTTTGAGTGGTCCAGACGCTACAATATATATTCAAACAATGTCATTTAATTTTATTTCTTACTGCTGGACTGTATCCATTATTTTTATTGTCTAAAATTCAGCCAGTGATTTTATTTAATTTTATATTTTAACAAAGTTTTTTTTTTTTTTTTTTGCATTTAAAAGTTGCACTTGAAAGTTGATTAGCATTCAAAAGTTTCTACATTTGAAAGATCTGAAGAAGTGTGCATAGAATCACCAGATATTGCGTAGTCCTTTTTTTTCCATGATACGTCCCTTGAATAAACAACATTCTCCATTGACAATTACTTGCGAACGTTCTTACTGAGCTTCAGAGCAGGCTTTAAGTTTCAAACATTACGCATTTTACTCTTTGTACATGCAACAAAAGCATTGTTAGCAATACTCTCCCAAACGCCGACATCGTGAGATATGTGATAACACAGTTAATTACATCCTGGTATATAAACCATGTGGAGGACTTTGAAAAGAGCCCAGGAGTGAGCTGACGTAACATTGCTTGGTTATCAGAGCTTCCGAACACAATCCCAGTTTGAAGCCTGTCGACATATTTTATAAGCTTGTTAAGAGGAAATAAAAGGTGTGCACTGAAGAAAGGAGACCGCACTCCCAAACTTGGAAGCTTTTATCCTCCTTCTCTCCTCAGACAAAAGGGATTTCAGTGGAACTAATTACACCAGGAGTAATAGTAAAAGGAGCAAAAGGAAATCCCATGTTTGCCCCATACTGAGGTTTGACCCACAGCTTGACCTCCCTACCGGAGGGGAGGAGCGTTTGATTCGTGATCAAATGATTAGTGGGCTAGCGACTAGAAATCTCCACTGTGGGGAGAGTTTCACGAGCTCCATTACACAAACTTTAAAGTTAGTCACAAAAATTGGTGGGGAGTGTGTATTCTTCCGAAGTTCCTCTAATATGCTTTACTTTCTTTTAAGTTCAGACAGACCACATCTTTAATTAACGTGCCAAAATCGAAATCTCTATCTTTTGTTCTGCCTTCAGTGCGCTATATCCTCACATCCCAAAAGACACAGATGTAGCGACGGGAGTCCAAATATCAAAAGAGGCATTATTATGTGCTGTTTTTCATTGTTGTAGCTTCCATGTGAGCAGGCCCGCAGATTCCCACAGTGCCTGCCATTCATTCTACAAACACGTTTGTTTATTAGACCAGTGGTTCTCAACTAGTGAGTAGCTACCCAAAAAATGGTTCTGTTCTGATTGGGTCATGGACAGCAAGAAAAATATTGCAACTAATAAATTTAATGTAACCATATAATTGTGCATAGTTAATATATATGCAACGTGATCTAATGAGTATTCATATGTATTATACCTAAATGTGGTTCTGCCACACATACATTATGTTTACTTAGACACTAAAACTTCCAGTATGGACGTATTGAGAGAATCTAAATTGTAAATTGTTTACATATGAACAACTGTACAGAGTTTCAAATTGATGAATATTTATTTTAATATTTGACATTTTAATGAATGGAAATATTTGGATGATTATATTGTGCTTATGATCAATGACATTATGTTTTCAGTTTAATTGATTTAACCAGTTGGCTCATTTACTTAACTTGAAATTATAGCATTTAATTCTGTTCTTTGTGACTTGTGTCGCCTCCTCATTTCAAAAGATTACATAATTGTGATTTTGTACCTATAATTATGTAATCTTTTGAAAGGCATTGAATTATAGGCTGCCAAGAGAATGAAATCATCCTAATTAAATCTTGTATGATAAGCAATTTTAATACTGTGTTGGGTAGCCATTTAAGTGCTGAATCAAAAACCAGTTGCAAACCTCTGTCTTTGACATTTTAGTTAACTTATGCTTTCAGTTACCAGTGTCTAATCTAAACTCCATTTACCATTTTACCTCGTTTAAATCCATTTTTACTCAAAATCAAGTACACACATTGCAAAAAACAAAACAAAATCAGAATCCATCTGGCCCTATATACTACTGTATAAATGCATGTGTAATGAGTATGCAAGTTAGTCTGTAAAGACACTTGAAATTAATTCACTAGTAATGGCAAAGAGCTTGACTAGATGAGAACAGGAGAAAAGCTCTTACTCTGTTTCTGTCTTAGCAGAAGACCGAGGAAATCTAATTTAATTAATCTGCTCCTTCATTAGCAGGAGATACAGAGCAGGGAACAGATACAGAAACGTGAGAAAACAGCTGCAATCACCTGAGTCATCACAACTTCACAATATTGTAAGCTGTTGACAGTGTTGTTGTCCCCCCATGGGCCAGTATGTTGATGGGTACGGGATGCTTATCAACGGTGAATTACTAGGGCAGTCGCTTTATTTACACCTCTTTCTGCTCCCACCACTTTAAGTCCTCATCAGCGGCTGAAAATTAGAGAAGTGAGGAGTGATTTGAAGATGATCATTTCAACATCATCTTCCCGCTGCTTTTCTCTTTGTCACAGAAAATGGATCAGCTCAGTGGAGCAGATAATACTGTGTTTTCCAATCTCAATTTCAAAAAATAATTTATTGTATACGTTTTTTTAAATGTGAATTACAGGGAGAGAAACTTAGACCTTTTTTGAATAATTTACATTTAATCATTTAGCAGATATAAATAATATAATATAATATAATGTACATTTTTATATATGTACGCTGTGTGTGTATGTCTATGTGTGTGTGTATATATATATATATATATATATATATATATAAACATAATTTCAAAATCACATGGAATATGTGTTCTAACCAAAGCTGAACTCTTGAATTTGAGGGTGAATTACATTTGCATGCTGTATGGAGAGCACGACGGCTGCTTTGATCGCTGTTCCTGAGACAGTTCTGTATACCTACCAAAGGGGTCAAAGGTCACCAACAAGGACTCAAGGGAACCCGCAAAAGGTCTGTAAGCAGCAGCTGAACTATAGCAGGGTTTCTCTTTCATTTGAGACGTAAATGTATATTTTTGAATATCCACTTTATTCTTTATTCTGGTCCGGTATTACACATACAGATAGCCACATGGGTCTCCTTTAAAGGGGTCATATGATTGTTTTGTGTATTTGGTGTAATGAAAAGTGTTTATGCTGTTTAAGGTAAAAAAAAAAACACATTATTTTCCACATACTGTACATTATTGTTTCTCCTCTATGCCCTGCCTTTCTGAAACACATCGATTTTTATAAAGCTCATCGGTCTGAAAAGTGAGGTGTGCTCTGATTGGCCAGCTATCCAGTGCGTTGTGATTGGCATATCAAATCATTCTGTTGTAACATAGTTGATAATTATCTTTATACAAAGTTTGGTAAAAAAAAAATCCTGAAAACTACAAATGTATTGGTGATTTAAAAAAATCTATTGTTTTTGCCTATGCATTTTCATTCATGTCTTTTTATTTTTTTTAAAAGAACTGTGATTGGTTGTTTGACATGTCGGTCAAACGGCCTCATGGGCGGGCTTTGGCCAATGAAAGCTGCAATGGATTCCAGACCTTCAGCCGTCAGTCTGAAGGTCTGGCTACGTGAGACTAGGGTAGTGCAGGGGGGTTTCTCCTGAAGTCCACGATCATATCCACTGTTTTAAACATGTTAAGCTCCAGGTTGTTAACACTGCACCAGACAGCCAGCTGCTCAACCTCTTGTCTGTAAGCAGACTCATCACCGTCCTGGATGAGGCCGATGACTGTAGTGTCGTCTGTAAATTTCAGAAGCTTGACAGATGTGTCAGTAGATGTGCAGTCATTGGTGTAGAGGGAGAAGAGCAGTGGGTAGAGAACACATCCTTTGGGGGAGCCAGTGCTGATGGTGCAGCTGTTTGACACAAATTTCCCCAGTATCATTAGATGTTGCCTATCTGTCAGAAAGCTGGTGATCCATTGTCAGATAGAGCTAGGAACAGAGAGCTGGGTTAGTTTGGTCTGGAGGAGTGCTGGGATGATGGAGTTGAAGGCCAAACTGAAGTCCACAAACAGGATCCTCACATAAGTTCCTGGTTTGTCCAGATGCTGCAGGATGAAGTGCAGTCCCATGTTGCCTGCATCATCCATGGACCTGTTTGCTCGGTAAGCAAACTGCAGGGGGTCCAGTAGGGGTCCAGTAATGTCCTTCAGATAAGCCAACAACAGTCTCTCAAATGACTTGTTAGGGCAGCAGGTCTGTAATCATTACGTTCTGTGATTTTTTATTTTTTATTTTAATGGAGATGATGGTGGAGCGTTTGAAGCAGGCAGGGACTTCACACAGCTCCAGTGATCTGTTAAAGATCTGTGAAAAGATGTGGGCCAGCTGGTCAGTACAGGTTTTCAGATAGGCTGGTGAAACACCGCCTGGGCCTGGTGCTTTCCTTCTCTTTTTTTCCTGAAGACCTGACACACATTATCTTCACTGATCCAAAGTACAGGGGGGTGGAGAGGGGGGTTGCTGGAGGTGTTAATGTTTGTGTAGAGAGATGGTCAGAACGGGTGTGGGGTGTGACACCGGGAGTTTCAAATTTACAGTAAAACTCATTCAAGTGTTCAGCAAGTTGTTGATTCACCTCAGTGCTGGGGGATGGTGTCTTGTAGTTTGTGATGTCTTTCAGGTCTTTCCACACTGAAGCAGGGTCATTTGATGACGGTTAGAGTAGCTCCTCTTAGCCACTCTAGTCTCCTTTGTCAGTGTGTTCCTGGCCTGATTGTACAAGATTCTGTCCCCACTCCTGTAGGCATCATCTTTGGCCTGACGAAGATGTCCGAGTTTTGCTGTGAACCATGGCTTATCATTGAATGTTAAATAAGTCCTGGTAGGAATGCATATATCCTCACAGAAACTGATGTATGATGTTACAGAATTTGTAAGCTCATTTGTGATCAGTGGCAGCAGCTTCAAAAACACTCCAATCAGTGCAGTCGAAACAGGCTTGAAGAGGTGGAAATCGGCTGCTTTTTTTTAGTTTGTCTCTCCAGTCAACATTTCAAAGTGTTTTTTAAAAAAAAGTTGATTGGGAGTTTTTCCAGAAATCTTGGCTTTTATTTTCACTGCTTTCACTCTAACTCTCACATGTTTTGTTTCCTAATGGAAATTATTTTTATGAGGGGGTTGACGAGAAAAAAGGCAGACTCAGTTAGAGACGGTGTTGGTTTGTTTTCAAAAAGGATGAAAAGAAGCAAATCCCCTCTAACTATTAGCGAAAGAAGAGACAGAAATTATTTCTCGGTTAATAACAGTAGGCACTACAAAGACTGGCTAACCGCTTTGCTCTTTGAGTATCACAGCAGTGCTAAACTGTGGGAGGCTGGAGTTGTAGACTTCTTAAACACAAGCGCCCTGGAGGTATTCTTCCGACAGCAGATGAGTGGAGTCTGACATAATTTCCTGCAATAATAAAAAAAAAACAATGAAGTTAGAACAAGTTGTGCAAAATACAGAAAGTTGTATGTGTCTAGATGCCAAGTTTGGCAAAAACACAGCATGTAATTGATAAGCATTTCTTTCTCGCACAAAAGCACAGAAGATGTTTAAATGTAAATATCAAGACAGCATTGAATATCCTCACTTTTTAGCTCCATTTAAAGCATTTATTTCTTAACATTGTTTTAACAATCGTCTCAAGACCCATAATTAGAGTTTTGCATTGAGGTTAATATGCTAGTGTACACCTAAACATTAACAAAATGTTTTATTTTTGTTAACTAAAACTTTAAAAATTTGTTTTTTGTTAATGAAATTAAGCTGAAATAAAAATATAATATTAGATGTAAAAACTAAAAAAAATAAAAAATAAGAAATTTAGAAATATTGTCGACTAACTAAACTAACTGTCAACTAACTAAAATACTCTGTTTAACTATTTAGTTAGTTGACAGGGCAATATTTCTACATTTCTTTTTTAACAAATGTAAAAAGAGGTGCTCTACCAACAGAAGAGGAGGTGCATCTCTCTCTCTCACACACACACACACACACACACACATATGTCACGATTGTGTTCAGTTCCTGTCATGTCTATTATGAGTTCTCATTAGTTTCCATGGTTTCTGATTAGGTAATCCTTGTCCAGCTGCTCCTGTTTAGTTCCCTCATTTAGTATGTGTTTATATATACTCCTTATTCTGTTCTCTCTCTATATATATATATATAAACCATGACAAAGCATTTTTTTTTCCCAGTGAATCGTCATTGTTTGTGCAGTGTGATCATATGTAACCTCTGTATCTTCAGTCTCTCAGTGCTATTGATCATTTGGTTTATCTTCCTGAAGCTGACACTGAATCAGTGGGTAAAGATGCTGTGGTAAGATGCTCCACCATATGTCTTGGTAAATTGAGGATTGTGTTTGTTCCGCTCAGATCACCTGCAGTGTGGTAATTCTATCAACAGCTTAAGAGAGAGACACAACAATGCTATTTCACAGTCCTCTGTTATCGGAATCACAACCGCGTACTGCTTGCCACAAAATTGCTAAGCTTTTGTGAGGTCTGAGCGGAACAGAGTTTTCCCTGCCGTGGGGTCACGCGCTGTCACGTCTTTGTCATGCCATAATAATTAAAGATCAGTTGGGTGACAGAGTTCCTGCTTGTCAATCAGGATATGCAGGAAATGGGAAATCAAAGAGTCACATCAGGGCCTTGTCTGCGTTATCACAGGGGGATAAATTGGGATTTCGTAGATGGGGGAATCAGTGAATGATATCTGAAACAGGACTCTTTGCTTGCATTTTATTTTGTGATTTTCACTGGAACGGATAGTGGCAACATATGCCAACTGTGCTACACTTGCAGTGTTTTTTTCTGAAGACAAAAAGTCAGTATTTCATATCAAATTCATGAATTATAGTCAGTTTTACTCCAACAAAAATGGCATCTAATTTTAGCTGATGACAAATTGCCAAATAAAGCAAACATATTTCCTTTCATATTTTTGTCCATTTTTTTTTATTTTATTATTATTAGTCATTTGATTTTTGTTATGTGCATTGTCTCATCCTTTAATGTTAACACTAACAAAATTACAGTAAAAAAGAAAAAATAAATAAATAAAGTTTTTGTGGAGTAGTTCACCAAAAAATGAAAATGTACCCACCCTCAGGCCATCCAAGATACTTGTGGATTATTGTGATATTTTTTTTATCAGCTGTTTGAAATCTCATTCTGACGGCACCTATTCACTACAGAGGATCCATTGGTGAGCAAGTGATGTAATTCTAAATTTCTCCAAATCTGAAACAAACTCCTCTACATCTTGGATGGCCTGAAGGTGAGTAAATTTTCAGCAAATGTTCATTTTAAGGTGAATTTTTCCTTTAAAAGTGTTTTTGAGCAAGTTCAAACATAAACTGGAATGGACATACAAGTGAAGGTGGAACGTCATTGTGGATCATTCCAGCCCAGTTTAACCCTGATTCTCATGTTCTTGTGTAAAAGATCGATAATAACATTCATGCAAAAAAACTGCATCAGTGACTTCTTAGTGATCTCAATTTTTGCTGTACACAAGCTCCTCTTGCATCAGGAAACAAGCAAGCTGCTGACTTTGCAAAAAAAGAAGTCAAGGCTGGAGAAATAATTATGATTAAGTCGGGTATGACATTACTCCACCCTCCTACTAAATCACAGGCCCGGCTGGTGAGAGCAGGTTCACTCGTCATGGAATTAATTAAATCCAGCATGGGGCCTCTGACCCACATGTTATAAATACAGAGACCGCACAAGTCTCACACCTATACAACACCTGGAAGGAGAGAGGGAGGAGGTGCGCAGGTGTAATCAGTCACCTTTTCATCTGCTTGCAAGTTCACATGCAAAGACTTTCATTCTGACATTCCTTCATTCTGACATATCCCAGAGCCCACCATATGTGTAAGCCAACCTTGAGCTGTGCTGCCAAGGAGTTTTGTATGCCATGTGATGGCTTACAGTTCGTTCATGCTAGGGCACAGGTAAGGCCATGACAAGGAAGAACAAGGGTTCTTCGCAGAACAGAGGCAGACTTACCCATTAGGCAAAGGTAGGTGACCGCCTTGGGCCCCCAAAAGGTAAGGGCCCCCTAAAACGCATTTCATATATAAGATGCGGACACGCGAATGGTTGCTGTGGTGTTCGTTACCATGACAACTGTCTGCATGTCCGCATTGAACGTGCTTCTTGTGTATCCTTGTAGCAAATGAAAATAATGCATCTGAAGCTGTAATTAAATATTGAGCAACAGTGCATACTGTCCATATTTACATGCTTTCAATATTGATATTTTTAAAAATGCATATTTACTCTTCTATTTTAATATTTATTATTAATTTAAAGAAAAGCAAAGATTGTCAACTAGTTTTTATATTGGTTTCTCAGAGTGAGGGCCATAATTAATTATTTATTTAATTCTAAATCTTGGTTATTTCATTATATTGTTTATTTTGGGGTAAAAGAGCTCGGGGCAAAAAGTGAGTTCACATTATCAGCTTGTTTCGCTCAGAGGAAGGAAGCAGAGGTAGAGGAAGAAGTGTTCTATGGGTCTCTCTTCTCTGGAGGAGAGAGGTGGCGTATTCGTTCAGTAGAGCTAACAGGAACGCTATGTGACCTTTTCAACAAGGGTGATGAACAGCTTCTGGCGAGAGACTGACCTTTCAGCCCCTGCAACTTCCATACACCCTCTGAGATATGAACCTCCAGCTCTATATGCACAATGAAACCCATACACACAAATACACCAGGCCACACACTCTATGCTATTTGCGCTCAGCAGGACCCTGACCCCTGTACCTGCCTTGCTTTGTTTTGTAAAGACATCCTTCATGACTTTCTTGAACAGCCAATGGGCACCACCATGATGGCTTCCTACTTCAGTTCAGAAAAGTCTTTTAAAATGTAATGTAGAGATAAATAAGAGCTCAGTTTCACTGTGCTGTTTTTGATTGCTTTAAAATATATATTTTTTAATGTTTTATTATATATAGAAAATGCACAGCACCCTTTGCCTTACATTTCATGCCAAAGCAGGAGGAAAGAAAAGAAGCATGTTAGTGCTTATAAAAAGAAAACATCCTCTTTCCATTTTGTTGAAAATTATGAAAAAAAGGCAATATTAATGTATAACTGCAGAATTAGGAATTGATCACTTTTATTTATATTAACGGCATGTGTGAACACATTCATCTGGAATTAAGTAATTATGTAGAATAATATGCAGGATGAAAGCTTCGATTCATTTAATGGACACTACTGTTCAAAAATTGGAGTAAGATATTATTTTAATTTTTTTTAAATAAGGGTCTTATGCTCACCAAGACTGCATTTATTTGAAAAACAAAAAGTAATATTGTGAAATAGTATTACATATGAAAACAAATGCTTTCTACTGTAAAATATTTCAATAAGATTCTTAATGTTTATTAAAGAAGTCTCTTATCAAGGCTGCATTTATTTGATCAAAAATACAGAAAAAAGAACATTAATATTGTGAAGTATTATTACAATTTAAAATAATGGTTTTCTATTTTAATATACTATAAAATATAATTCAGTTCTGTGATGCACAGCTGAATTTTCATCAGCCATTACTAGTCTTTAGTGTCACATGATCCTTCAGAAATCATTCTAATGTGCTTATTTATTATCAATGTTGGAAATAGTTGTGCTGCTTAATTTTTTTTTTTTTAATGTGATACTTTTTCAGGATTATCTCATAAATAAAAGGTTAAAATAAAACGTAGTATATATTGAACAGTAGTGTATATTGTTACAAAAAAATTATACTTTATATAAATGCTGTTCTTTTTTCAAAGAATCCTGAAAAAAGTATCACAGGCTGAGTATTACATGGCTGGATGTAACCATGTAAAAGGCTTCACTGTCACTTTTGATCAAATGAATGTATCCTTGCTTGATCAAAATATTAAAATCTTAAAAAAAAAATCTTACAGACCCCAAACTTTTGAATGGTATATTACACACAACATTTTAAAGACATTTCATTCATGCATATATGAGTATTTGTATATTCAACACAACATAAAATGAGTTTCATGTAAACATCTGTTAAATGTTCTGCAATGCAACATTCACTTTCTTCCCTCTCTAAGCAGTGCTTTTCTATATCTGCTGAATTATCTTGCGTAGGTTGTCATGGTTGTCAAGATATTGATTCAGATGTGTATTCTCTTCACAGAGGGGCCTAATAGGATCAGCTGTGAGAAGCTGACCACATACTTGCACATACATGTTGTGCTTTTGGTAAACAATAAGGGTACAGCATACAACAAGTATGAACAAGATCTGGTCGCTGATTGTTCAGATTTGTTACTGACCATTTCTGCAGGCTACATTATTAAGCCAATAGGTGGCAACAAGTGGCTTATTCCATTATTTTGTTCACAAAGGAACACTGAGTTGAAATAGCCTAAGCCTTAATAACCTTTATTAAAATTTGTGTGTACAAATATGCTTCATGCTCTTTCTGTTAATAAAGTGGTACAGTAAATCACTTTTGCATTGTTTTTTTATTCACAATTTGTTCACTGCAGATATTTGTTCTGATTTGTTCAGGCAGAAACACCAATGCCTGCAGCCTTCTTAAAGCACAGAACCATTTTAACCTATATCTCGCTTGTAATATTTAAAACATGAACATACATCGAACATATCTCAGTTTAATGTTGCTCTTAGATTAATGTTGCTTTTGACAGGCTCCGATTTTTGAGACACGAAAAAATAAATGGTCATCCGATTTGAACTCGAAATCGCACCATACAATTTCCTTCATAAAGTTCACAATTTAGTCATATTGTCATTTTAAATGATTTTAAATTTGTGCATTAAATTATAAAAAATATCATCAAAAAATATAATATATATAGTGAGATATATATATATATATATATATATATAATATTCTATATATCACTTTGTACTTGTGCTTATTAGATAATTAGTCTAACAAATAATTTTCCATTAAGCTATTTGGTAGAATTCGTTACTTATCTGTTTCATTCATGCATTTCTGAATAAATTGTTTGGCTGGGAACATCCCTACTTCAGCCTTTTTTAGTTCAGTACTTGCAAATCCAGTTTTATGGTAAAAGTGAGCCTCATTTTCTTGTTTTCTCTAACACTTGTTTTCTGTAGACCTTTCCTTGCATTTGATCTCCTCAACATGTCTCTTCAGTCCCATGTGCTGACCGTGCAAATCTGACCTCGGCACACACAGAGACTTCATGCCCACCTGCTAGTGGATACATGGCATGCATCACTGATTGGATGTTGACTAGAGTTGTGGGGCCCAAGTGAAGAACAACATCATTAGGTTCAATGTGAGTCGTAGCAAACAACAGCAGCCCATCCACAGGCATCAGTGTGATTCATTGGCTCTCAGTACTGATAGGACCATTTAATTGTACTGAGCCTCTCCTCTCAGAGGATGTCTGTCACACGCCAGCGGGGGGAGGAGGGTACGGGTGTCTTTGTGGAAGCAGAAACATTTGAGCAGATGTAAACAAATACACAGACGCAGATGCTTGCACATAGGATTGTTTAAAAAGAACTTTTTTTTCTCTCTAAGTAGCCATTGAAATTACTACAAGTACTGAATTTTCAAGAAACAAAAGTGACAGCAAAATGGTGTTGTTTGCTATGAATTTTGTTTCATTTATATAAAACAACATACACATCAAGTGATTAAACTCCAACACACTGTATGTTGTTCATGTCCCCAATGACAACCACTTAGATTATTCCTGAGAAATCTTGCTGTTTCACCAGCCTGGTCTCATTTTTTATACATAGGTATTAATACGTAATGTTTACAAGCACAAAATATAAATTTTTGTAAGTTTTGATTCATTCTGAAACGTACAATTAGGATGTATTACAACATTTAAAACGTAAAATTGCTATGTATTTACAGGTAAAAAATGCAAAATATTTACATCAATGCATTTTATAATTTTATCGATAAGCAATTTAGATTTTTAGTCCCCTTAACCTACCCCCAAACGTAAACCCACCCATATTATATAGCGAATATAAAAATATATAAAACATAATTGACCGAAATATGCAGGGAAATTACCATTTTAGTAACAATATAGCATTAAAAAAAATTTTTTTTTCGGTAATCCCACTCCTACCTCTAAACCTAACCATAACTATGTCTTAATAATGTACAGTATAAAGAAAAACATGACAGACAGATAAGTGCAATCACAATAATTTATTTATTGCAAAAATGTCAAAAGCACTACCAAAAGTAATCCAAATGACGATGCGCTGCATTCGCAGTCCTCTCTGGCAGAATACAATAGTTTTGAGTGAGGTACAGAGCAGAATTTAAGTTGTTAATTGCTGAAAATATTATCCAGGTTATTATCCCAATCCACTCTATGAAGCATTTCTTATGCAAACACACTTCACCAGAAACACGGCATGTCGCAATCTGTGACGAAGAAGCCGTGCCGTTTTTCGTGCTGTAAAACCTGTCGTAAAGTTTTTGAAGCGGCAACTTTTGAATTTGTAACGAGTGTATCAGCGCTGGTATTGATACTTACGGTTACTGGCTGCTCAGGATGGAGATGAAGGTCGCTGAATAAAGGCTTGCATTTTGGTCTGCTCCTCGCAGACATATGAATTCTGAAGATTTCGATTACAGCGCACAAATAAAATGTATTCCTTTTGTAATTATGTTTTTGTTTTTTTTGGTGTATTCTATTTTATGGATCTGTTTTGACCTCACTCTGACAGTCACTACAGTCTAAATAAAATGAAACCTCCGTTCTGCATTCTTGCGAAGCCTTATGTAAACAAAGTCATGCCCATGACCCCAGAGGTGGAGCTGCCCGCACTATAAAAGTGGGATGAACTTCCAGATCATCCTTTTAGCTTTCTCACCTCAGAGACCAGGTACAGGTAGGAAAGCAGGATTAAATTGATTATCCACATTCAATTCATCACCTAAATGGCGCAGGTGCCTTGTGTCCCTGTGAATTGTGGTGGTTTTATGGCATTATTCCATTGTTCTTGTTTTAGCTATCTAGTATGCTAGCTAAGCAGTGTTGGTGGTAATTATGTTTCTCTTTCATATATCCATCAATGAAAAAATAGTGAATATGCTTCTATTGCAAAGTTTTGGTGAGTATTAAGCCCTGTTGTACCCTATATCACTATTCGTAATTGTTATTGACATGCTATGTTCACGTACTGGTGCAGGTTAGTTCCTTGTGTGGGCAGATTACCCTTGACTACTGTTCGCAGTTTGTGGGGTTTATTGTAGACCAGCAGAGTATGTTTGCATACTATATTCTAATATAATTTTAATATATTTTAAAATGTCATTTATTTTGTAATGCCGTTAGTCTTCAGTGTCACATGATCCCTCAGAAAGCCATTACAGCACAATATGTTTTGGTATTTTTGTTGCTTTAAAAAAAAGTGAAAGTGTGAGTTAGATTATGACACATTACTGATAATAATGTGGATGCCTGCCAGTTACTAATAATTTTGTATCTGTCCTAATCAGGGCCGGCGCAAGCTCAACTGCCGCTCTAGGCAAAACACTGTCGTACCGCCCCTATTTCACACTCACAATTAAACACGATTTAGTTTATTGATACAATTGCACTGAAATAGCAGACACAAGCATATTTTCTGATTTTTGTTTTCATAGGCTATTGCGACATTTAAAAAAAAAAACTGAAGATTTGTGAAAATTCCCGCCGAGCAGCTCGACATAAATGCTTTTTAGGATGCGGAAAGCACACGTTCCTGTAAGTCTCTGAAATTTCATTTCCAATAAGAGACAGAAATCTGTTCAGGCCGTGATACAGCCGAAATCCTGTTGCTGGTGTGCACAGCGATTCCTAGCGGTTATAAATATGATAAATGTTAATATATAGCGTATATAAATATTATGCACTCAATAAGGGTTAGCCTTTCCCTTGCCAAGGGTCAGAAATAATGGGGTAAAATTGCTACTAAATTGGACAATAGTGCCCCTGTACTATTAAACTAAATCTGTTATGGTTTTCACAAATAAAATGAAAATTAAATGAAAAGATGGGTTTTGGATGTATGTATTTGTCTCCCCCGCTGCACACACATACAGGAGTAGGCTACACAGCATAAGCTTACATTTCAGAAGTGCGTGTCGGGCTTTAAAACTCATTAGACATCACCATCAGCAAAAGTCATTTGTATTCATATCCAGATAGTTTTATTCGTTTTGATGACATTTTTGGATGTACATGAGCGTGTTTTGCATGTGGACTATTGATGCCACTCTTGTGGGGGGCGGCGCGGGAGCGGCATTACTATGAAGCAAAGTTAATTTAGATTTAGAATAACTAATGGGGTGATAACTTGTTGATATGAGTGCAATTATTCCAAACGAATGAATGGCCAAATGATTAAATAAAATCTCTCTCCTTTTTGCCGCCCTAGGCGTCTGCCTAGTTCGCCTATATGCACGCGCCGGCCCTGGTCCTAATTAATTTGTCTTCACAATCCTTCCATGCATATTGTGTATCTAAATCTGTATGAATGAGAAATGAGAACAGGCTGATGTATCAGCAAACTCTGCATTTGTTAATGTTCCTAAAATGAATTATTAATGGGTCTTACCTTTAATAAATCATAATAAAGTTAATTGCTATTAACTTCTAATGCAGCATATGCTTATATTTTAATAAATGAGAAATTTTGTATATTAATCTTCATCATGAAAATCTTTTCAAATCATGTGTCTACAAGCACTACTCATAAACTACAAAAAAATAAATAAAAATTCACCCTCAAGACAATGTACAGTATGCTTCAGTTCGCTCCAGTATGCTTTTTACCATTTCATACCATTCCATATCTCATATCTCTCGTTTCATGATCGACTTCAGTCTATTTATGAATATGATGAGAAAAGAAGAGGGAGTGAGACAGAAAAATAGCATTTTACCACTAATGAGGAGCATATACTTTTAGACAAAGTAGGATTTTCCCCATAATATTAAATTAGAAGAATATTGCTGAGTCTCCTCTAGCTTTTAAACTTATTGTTATGACTGCACACTCACACTATTTCCCAATTAAGTCGTGAGCTCTTGTAATTGGACCCGTGGATTGACTAGAGCTTCCAGATGTTACTGTTATCTGGCAGAGAGTGGGACTTAAATTGATGAGGAAAAAAGGCACAATATCGTCTGGACGACACGGTCTAATTAGCAAAGGACACTCTCAACTCGGTCACCTTGAAAATATTTCGTTTCTGTGGTGACCCTGATCTCAGTTCCATACAGAATACTGTAAAAAATAAGACCCACAAATAGATGCATTCAACCTTTCCTTTTTAACTAGGCAGTATGTCGGTTTTAAACCAAATATCTGAATCTGTTATAATAATAATAATAATAATAATAATAATAGTTTTATTTTATTTCATTTAATTAAGAGTCCTGCCCTGAACACATCTGAATGGCAATATTCAGTTACAGTTATAGCGCCACCTGCTGGCAGCAGGAAGTAACATGTTTTACACTGTAATGTACTCTCAGCAACATAATAAAATATGCCAGCAACTGCAAAACATGATAGCAACATGGTAGAAACATGTTAAACCATGCAAGAAACATTTAACTAGCTGTTAAAACATGCTATTAATGGCATGAAACTGGAACTCAAACATCCATTGTTCAATCCGCCCAAAATTTAACAAGTTTGAGGTATGTTGGCAACAGGAATTGGCATGTTTTACACAAACTTAAACAAGCAATGTCAAATCTGCCCCAAACTTCACATGTTGTATAAGAGTCCTGGCTTGAAGGCATAATCATGACAATATTCAGTTATAATCATAGAGCCACCTGCTGCCAAAATTAACTGGCATGTTTTAACATACAATGTTTGGCATGTTTTTCACTAATTTAAGGATACAGTGTTAAGTCTATACCAAACTTCATGTTTGATAATAGTCCTAGCCTGAAGGCATCTATAAACCAATATTTAGTTATAGTCATAGCGCCACCTACAACAGGAAGTGACATGCTTTAGACTGTGATGCACTCCTATTAACATATTAAAATATGCCATCAAATGCTAAACATGCTAGCAAAGTGCTTAGCTAAGTGCTAAACCATCCTAATAATTCCATGAAAAAGATAGTTGTTGTAATTCAAACATACAATGTCCATTCTGCCTCAAACTCCCAAAGTATCATAGCAGTCCTGGTCTGAAGACATTACAAGGCAATATTCAGTTATAATCATAGCGCCACCTGTTGGCAACAGGATACGTCAAGTTTTACACTAACTCAAATTCAATATTCCATGTTCAATCTGCACCAAACTTAATGTTTGATAAAAGTCCTGGCCTGAAGACATCTACATGCAAATATTCATTTATAATCATTGCACCACCAGCTGGCAGCAGGACATTTGGCACATATAAATGATTTTGATATATTCCTCCTATATTTGCCACTTTAAAAGCATATTGCCTACCGTTCACTGTTTTCCTAAAGCCACCGGGTGTCGGTGAGCCCGGGTTCGAGGAAAAATGTTTCATAAAATGCCAAATTTTCTAAAAAAAAGTTATCTTAAAGTATAAATGTTAAATTGTATGTAACTACATTAATGTAAATACATTAATATGTATGCAACAGTCAGCCTTATGTAATGCAGGGTCCTTATCTCTCTATCAACCAAAGGGTCGAGGCCAAAAAGAGTCGAAGACCCTTCATATAAATACAACTGCCTACATAACATAATAAGTCATCTAATAAATAAGTATAAATGTGACTAATGGTTCTGGTAAAAAAAAAAAACTACTTTAAATGGGTGACACATTCTGTATATGAGTGTGCGAGTGTGTATTTGTTTGAGTATTAAGACAACACATCCTTTCCAAAATATCCCTCCGTGTTTAAGATTAAGACAGTTGAAGACTTAATACGAGTTAAATTGCTTAATAGTAGTGGGATTTTTTTTCTTGCTATCCAAGACGTCTCGGCTTACTTCTTATTACACTTACAAATATTGAATTCATGAATAATTTAACCTACCGCCCACACCCAAATGGTGCAATTGACTTCATTATTTATTTTCCAGCACTTCAATAATTAATGCTATGTGTAGGAGAGCTTCTTGCTCTGCATGGCTTTCTCATAATTAAACCAGCTGCCAGTGCTATGACGTCCTCTATCATTAAAAGCATTAGTGGGATTAGAAAGTTTGTCTGTTCTTCTGTTCACTCTCATCTTAGTTTCCCTTCCCTTATTATTGTCTCTCTCACACACAAAAACACATATAAATGTACTCGTAAAACTGATATATGCTAACTATAGAAGAAGAATGAGCTTTATTATATATGGTTATATATACTTATTTATATATGGTTATATATACATATATGGTTAAAATAAGTCTGTGTGTTATTATATATATATATACTAACACACAGACTTATTTTTAAGTTGATAATATGCTCTTTTTCTTAACTTTCATCTCACATTTCAGTGAGAAAACAAAGAACAAATCCAGTTAGATGCAGCTAGCTAATCTGCATTAGCTTATTGCATTAAGTCACATTTGGAGTCCAGTCACAATTAAATGATAAAACTAGTCACATCAATTTGTGTGATTGTGTATGCTGGAGGAGAGATGAAAAATGCCAAG
Source organism: Sinocyclocheilus rhinocerous (assembly GCF_001515625.1). Classification (NCBI taxonomy): domain Eukaryota; kingdom Metazoa; phylum Chordata; class Actinopteri; order Cypriniformes; family Cyprinidae; genus Sinocyclocheilus; species Sinocyclocheilus rhinocerous. The sequence goes on from NW_015659401.1 coordinate 341,290, forward strand.
AATATATGATTTATGTGCATTCTCTGTTAAGTGCCCCGTTTTACAAAAATATAAGCCTTTGTAATAAATGGCTCTTTCAAGCATTACACAAATCAATAGCATCTAAAAATGGCTACTCTTCTCTTCTTGACCGTCCTGCTTTTAAAAGTGCAGACATATTGAATTAAGGACGCTCTCACCCATCTATCAATTTTTGGCCGAGATAAAGTTTAGCTTTTTGTTTTTACTTTACGTGTTTTTGTGCTGGTGGTCTAAAAACGTTTCTCAAAAACTTTTGCCTGTTTTCAAAGAGTTTTATATATTTTTCATGCCATTGACACACAGAAAGTTATTTAAAAGAATCAGAGAAAATTCTAAATGAATAGTTTTAGATTAACAGGTTTTTAGGTTAGATCAGAGTTCACTAGCTAAAACTGAAGTTGTTTCACAGACAAAGGACTGTCAAACGTTGTACAGTTCTCCTTTTCTCCCCTGTCATTTGGCAGTTTTATATTAGCACATACTCACAGTTTTGACCTTAGGGAGCTCAAGATGCCATTCAAATGGTTCAACAGCTGTCTGTCAAACCTGTGTCCAAGGGGACAAGAGAAAATTCTTTGCAGCGTTAAATTACCCTCTGTCTGTGTTTTCAGGAAAAATGTTGATGTCGTTTAGATGGAATTGGAAGAAACTCATGTGTGGACACGCTATTTCTCTCATGAATAATCCTATTTCATGAATAAATGGTTTTATTATAGGACCATGTTTGATGCATATAATGCCATGCCAAAAAATGTCACACTGAGGCATCTCTTGGATGATGATCTCTTGAGGACGCTGAAATACCAGTCCTTGTGTATTTATTACTGAATGCTTTTTACTTGAGCGCTTGCTGAGAGCAGCTTTAATTTATGCTTGTTTGATTGGTCATCATCATGCACGGTGGCTTTCAACTGGTTTTGCTTCGAGACCTAGATTTTACAAGTGGGTGAGTACAAATCCAAATGTACAAATGTTTGCATAAACAACATTTATAATAAACAAAAATGTCCTTGTGGTCAAACATTTAAATGTATCAATATTCCCACAAACTGCATAGGCCTAATGCAATGACTTTTAAGAATGGCTAAGAGTTCAATTTGCACCAAAATACCAAAGAGGCTTATTATTAAAATACTATTGACCCTTATAATTCACTTATTTTAGTGAATCAAAAACATACAGCGCAACCAATATAATCTGATTCTTGAACAAATGACAGGTGAGCTGGTCATTTTAGTGAATCAAAATAGACAGCACAATAAAGTATACAGGTTGTCAGATACCCAAACAAATGACTATTACAACTGTGAGACTTAATGAATGAAATAGTACCAAATCGGTATCTTTTTTTATTTCATTGTATTTTATGTATAGCATTTTCTTTTATTTGTCCTATTTTTTACATAATTATATACACTAGTGGCCAAAAGATTTGAATAATTAAGTTATTTTTTTATGTTTTTGAAAGACGTCTCTTATTTTCTCCAAGGCTGCAATAATCAAACATACAGTAAAAACAGTAATATTGTTAAATATTATCACAATTAAAAATTACTGTTCTATAGAAACATTTCTTATTATTACCAATGTTGAAAACAGTTGTGCTGCTTAATATTTTTGTGAAATCCGTGATACACTATCATTCAAAAGATTTATATTTCAAATAATTGCTGTGTTTTTTAACTTTCTACTCATACATTTTTTTTAATCCTGAAAAAAAAAAAAACGAATGTAGTTTCCACAAATTAAAATAGAAAACAGTTCTTTTAAATTGTAATAGTATTACTGTTTTAATGTATTATTTATTATTAATGTACTATTAATTAAAAACTGCAATCTTGATGTGCGTAAAACAACTTTTCTCAAAAACATAAACATTTTTAATTATTCCAAACTTTTGACCACTAATGTATATTTCTGTTTGCTTTGGTTTGTATGTTCCTTTACCTCAATATGAAATCGCCAAAATATTTCTATCTTGGGTAAAAATGAAGGATGTCAGGAAGCCCTACAATTGATTGCAACCATCACTCTAACAAAAAACATCTATCTACCAACCAAAACAGCCTCATCCTAGAGGAGCTGACAAGAATGGCATGTTTACTATTTTCATCTCAATGTAAGTATTCTACAAAATAATGGTGGAGCTTTAGGGCAGCTACTCATTTGGTTGAGCTTCATGGATGTGTGAACCCATGCATCTCGTCATGAAATGAAAGCCTGAACAGGCAGCAGTCTCTTCACTGTAATGCAGAATGAGTCAGAGGGATATATTAAGATACTGTTGTGGAAAAGTTTTCAATCAGTGGCAAACAGAAATGTAATCATCCATCCATTTAGATCGGTGTTGTCTGTTTGCCATAATATAGAAATAGAAAAAAAAAATACACACTTGCTTCTCGTTTTTCTATACCTCTGTATATAACAGGGTGTCACCACTGCAATCAGACCCAGGGCAGTAAAAGTGCCAGGGACTAGCAAGAGTAACTGCTGGCAAACCAGCTATTTCACAGAGGAACACATGCAACAAGCTTATCAATCAGTTGTAGCAGGGAGGTGGAGGGTAGAGAGAACAGTCACACTACTGAATATCCTTAATACAAACCTCTGGTATATACTGCACTGGAATGCAGGCTGGCTGAACACACTGCACATTCACTGAACATACAGTAAAACATCAGATGGGTTAGTGGAGCAGTGAATTATGAACATGGAGTCATGCCACAAACCTTTTCATTTACAACATAAAATGTAAGAAATGGCACATATTGACATATTGACGTAGTAGCGTAAGGGAACCCGCAAAATTACAAAGAACAAACCAGCGAAGCAATATTCAGATTCCATGTTTGTTGTTTACAGCAATAATCTGACATTATTTTGATGTCAAACTGATTAATTAGCAAAAGTTATCACTCCATTACCTGCTTGATGTCATTAACAACCGTTCTAACCAATGTGGCTAGAGCGACAGATGTACCAGCCTGGTCTCATGTTTATACGTAGGTATTAATACGTAACATTTACAAGCACAAAACGTACACTTTTGTACGTTTTTATTAATGCTAAAACGTACAATTTAGACATATTTCAACGTTTAAAACGTACAAATCGCTACGTATTTTTAGCTAAAAAAACATACAAATATTTACGTATCTTTTATATCAAGATATTCATATCAATGCATTTTTATCATTTTATCAATAAGCGATTTAGATTTTTAGACCCCTTAACCTACCCCCAAACCTAAACCTACCCATTTTATAGCGAATATGCATTTTTATCATTTTATTAATACGCAATTTAGATTATCCTGCCGTAAAACCTGTCGTTTGAAGCGGCAACATTTGAATTTGTCAGCGCGGGCTTTTCTGCTCACGGTCACTGGACTCGCTGCTCGGGATGGAGAAGCAAGCAGATCGCCGAAAAAAGGCTTGGATTTGGGTCTGTTCTTCGCAGTCCTATGGATTCGGAAGATTTGGATTACAGCGCACTAATAAAATTGTTTCATTTCGTAATTATGTTGCGTTTTTGGTGTATTTTATAGTTCTATTGTCAGTCACAGCATGTCGGAGAAAACACCTTTTGTGGCCCATGACAATCAAGGTAAACATTACATGACAAGTAAAGGTTAAACGATTGCAGAAATGTTATTTATTTTAAGGTTTAAAGTGAAGTCGTGTTTAACATTATGTAGGCATATTCTTGGAAACGAGCTGGCAGCAGAAATCACACAACAAAATGAGTAAATGAGTAAACAATTTAATAATGCATTTGAAAACAACGTACGTTGTAAACGTACGTTTTATAGAACCACATTTTACGTAAAATACATACGAATTATCATGAGATCAAGTTGGATGTACAACAAAGTTCCTAGGTTTTTGGGAAATAGTCGTGACTAGCTAGTTAGTTTCTACAACAATGCATTGGACTAGTAGCAAATTATGTCATTGTACAGGAAACACAACCCTGGTCATTTTACCATCACTGGTTGTGCACAAGCAAAGTTGGCATGAAATGGAAATTCACCTTTTTTTATTTTATAAATGCGTCTTTGTGATCTTACTGTGAATGATTCAACCATGCACATGTAGAATTTTTGCAAAAAAAAACATTTTGACCTTGTAATTTAAAATCAAAATTGGCACCTTTCCACCATTCCATAGTCAGCAACAGCCACTGCAGTATCATTTTTTTGCGTTCGACTTTTTTAAACGACTTGTTTTAAACGACCGTTGCACACAACTTGAAAAATTGAAAAACTATAACGATCAGTCTATAATCTCAGCCACTTTGAAGCAGTACTAAACTGCAATGGAAAAGCAAAAGTAAAGCGAACCGAACCGAGCCGAGCCAAGTCGTGCCGAATCGTACCTCGCAGTGGAAAAGCACCAGATGTCAATTAGTTTTGAAACAAATCCCTGTCCTACTTTTTTTTTTTCATTTCAATAATCTGTTTCACTAGGATGTACATCACAATACTGAAGCACTAGCAGCACCAAACAACATCTGTTAAATCTGTTAAAGTGCCTTTGTTTACAAGCACTACCTGTTTGTCCACAATGGAAGGCGGAGGGAGTGTTTGAAACGTATTCAGAAACACCCATTATTTTTGCAATTATTTCATGCCCCTATAGTAGTACAAAAATGACACACTACAGCTTTCAGCAACAAATCCCCAGCAATCGGCATCCCATCAGAAGGATTCATATTCAACACCCCATGAGAGACATTGTTCTTGCTAGCCCTTTTAAACGCTCTTGGCAGCATTCAGATCAGCATTAAGGCACTCAATGAGCCTTGCCATGGCAATTCTCTTATAAACTTTCAGTAGCATAACTTACGACCAGTCCACAGAGGATGACCAGCTTGTGTTATGATGAAGGCAGTTTATCACAGCAGGGCAGTATTAAAAGATTTCTTTTGACAACTATTAGGCACAGCACAGTCTCTGGCGGAGTCAATCAGATGATGTTTTCTACAAACATGTTACAAACATGAAAACAAGAAAGAAAGGGAATTAACATTAATCTTGTCTTTTTAGTTTCAAAATCTGCACTTCTAGACCTTTCCACAAAAGATGTTCCTTTTGAAACTAACCAGACTAAAGCCACAGACTTCATTGTTGCTGTCCCTTTGTGCAATAAAAGAACGCTACAGTGTGTCTTTTCACAGTTTTTGAGTACTTGAAAATTGGTTTATGATATCTTGAAAGGTCTATTTGAAAGTTGCAGCAGGGAGAAAATTGCTCACATTTATTTCATCAACCATACATAATCGTGAGCCCAGCATGTGAAACCTGTTCCCTGCCCCAAAAGTGAAGGGTCATTCTATTCATATTCATGTTTGACTTCACCACGCAGCGGCCTCACACCACATCTCGCAGTCCAAACATTGATGACCTCTGATTGAGCTGCCATTTTCATGTCTGTGGGCTGACAGACCGCACTTATTGTGTGTGTCTACACAATAGAGGTCTTTCTCTCCTGAATGAGATCGCTTGGCCTTGTTTGAGACAAGGCTATTGATTCAAACCATGAATCAAAAAGGTGCAGTATCGCCTCTCTATGTCATTGACATGTGGCAGAACAGAGGCGCATGGAGCGATTGAATGTGACTCTCCAGAGCTGAACATTAAAGGGGGAGGTCAGATCTCAAACGGGGAATGCGCAAATCTTTTAAGGGTGTTGATTCCGAAGAAATCTGTGCATTTGAGACAATGGGTGATAAAAAAAAAAGTATAAACCAAACATGTCTGGGACTGGCTGTGAGACTCAAAGTGTAGAAAAATAGAGCAATTTTGGCTATGTACGACTTAGAAGACTGTTAAACTGTCCTCCAGGGTACATGTGGAGATTCAGTGTTAGTAGAAAGTGTTAATTGGCGTTCTGCCTGCTCTTTCTTCTCTTCAAAATAGCATGTTGGTTCACAAAGTCCCAAAATCTTCTGTTGCAGAGCTCATTGATTTCCTGTGCCCCAATTCTTGTATTCGAACATGATGAAAATGCTTTTTAAATTGTCAGTGAGGTATAGTAAAAATCTTTGATTTAGTCTTATTAGTGGCATGAGTTTACCTCACCTTACCTAAAATAGGTTAATTAAGAAGCTTCTGTTGATTGATTGTTTACAGCATGGACCCACAACCCATTTTGCACAGTTAAAAATGGTTGCAGTTTTGAAGTTGGAACAGGGCTTTTATATAGGACATCAAAACAATCAATAGCAAAAAAATAAAATAAAATAAAAAGTAAAAAAGTCTGCACTGTCCCGAAGAATTAAGTAGTTTGAGCTGAGCCAAATACCTTTGTGTGACTGTGGGAGACAGAAAAAGAGTGTGCACTCCTAACTGTCTGCTTAGTTAAAAAACGAAGACAGAAAAGAAGATGAGAGGGAATAAAGCAAAGCTTTATAAAACATGACTCCATTGGTTCATTTTCAGAATTCAATTAGACTTCACTAGATCCATTCATTAATCTGGAAGTTTCTTTGTGTTTGCGACTGTAACCTTCACATAACTTGCATATTTTCTTAGCATTTTATTTGACATGAGGTGCATCATTTCTGGAAAAATATTATATTATTCAAAAATGATGAAAGGAGACTAAACCAAATCTCTTAATTACAGACTTTACTGCGTATCTTCACTGTAAGTAATAAGCTGAATATTCTGTTAATGAGCTCTAAAACGACCTTGACTGTCACTCTGCTGGAGTGTTTAGGTTAATTTAATTATTTTTCTTGTCAGAGCAGTTCAGTGTGTTTTCTCAGAGGTGCGTCGTATTATATACACTGTATATATTTAAGTGCATATACTATTGTATTAAATATTTTTTTATTTCATGCCTATACTATGAGGTGAACCTGCTGCACTTTACATTTTCTTTTAACCTGTGCAGTAAATTTAATGAGCAGAGAGGAGAAAAGTGTTTTGCAATTATGTTGTTTTTAAAAGTTCACTGAAAGTAGTGCAGTCTGAGATTGCTTGAAAATGTGGTTTCTTATATTTTGCCACACTGTGTCGCCTCTCTTTGCTTCATGGACGAAGTAATACAAAACAGAGTTGCTTCTTCAGAAATTGCATCATCTGTTCCAGACATATTGCATGAATTTTTGCTCTTCTGTCGCTATGGAATAGAAAACTCTTGCTTTATTTTGCATGTAGAAATGCAAAGCCATTCACAAGTCTTCTTTTGAGTCAAACACTTGGCAGTGGTGTCTTAAAGAGTGTATTTAAAGTGACCCCTGTTGGTCAAAGAAGAAACTGCACTTGTCCCAATGCTTACAAAACACATCCTCTGTGTCTGTTAAGGTACATTCTGGCATGAGAATTGAACTGGGTCTGTGCTCCTCAACAGCTATCACAACAGAAGATGCACTTAACTTCGGTTTCAAGGGAACTTGGAAGTCACTAATTGCTCTGCTACTCACCATGACCACTGCTGGCTTCACGTCACTGGTGTTAGTCTCTCCACACCTCCGCTGCCGGTGACGTTTCTAGTGGAAACAACTATTTATATCCATCTTTAACAGCCAGAACCAGCCTCGGTCAATTAACAGAGCCAATCTCTGTAAGGGCCACAGAGGACAAGACTGGCGCCCAGAGAGACTGGGTGTTAGTGAGTTTCTCCTGAGGCTTCACACCACAGATTGTTCTCAACACTCAATACAGAATTTAGAACACTCTGTCTGCTTGCCACCAGGATGACTTGTGTCATCTAAAGCCAACTGTCAATCATCTAGTGCCCTGTGCATACTGAAATCTACTAACGTCAAGTGTGGTGTCACGTTTGTATTGCACAAAACACTTTTTTCTTAGTTATGAATCATTAATAGTATTTATCATGCAGACTATGAATGTATAAACTATTTATCTTTTGATGAATAGCAGATACAGTAGAAAATATACATAGAGAGATTAAGCGAGAGCATTTCAAATGACAGTGTCAAGGTTTTCTGCCACCATAGAAATCACCTGAGCAAAGAACTTCCACTACACACCTGCATATGAATGAGCGCTGCGAAGATGTCCTTGTTGTAGAGGCAGCTATGGACATATTCATATAGATTTATAGAGTATTTCTGAGATCATTTCTCTTTTCATTGCATTGCAGAATGCGTCATGTGGCCATTTAAAACTTTGTTTTAACTCTAAGGAGGCTTTCAGACGGTGACCTCACATGTGTTTTATTTTGCACAATCTCTGCTGTTGATTGAGAGTGCTATGCAGTGGTTTCGGAGAATCGAAGAAAAGGGTGCTAATGCGTGGCAGAATACCCTTGTGCGTATGTGCCCCTTGTGCACCATGTGCATGTGTCTGAAGAAGCAGTTCTCTGGTTACTTATCCCCCAAAGCCCCTGTCTCATCAAATGCTGATGGAGTCAAAAAGTCCCTGCATGGGCACAGGCAGATGGTGGTTATTAAAACTGTCATTACAGGTCTGTCAGACTAAAAGATGGTCTGTTGCTTGCTAGTATAGAATGTTCACTCTTCATATTTCATCTGTTTGGTGGATTGCTAGTATTCTGAGAAGAGAGACTGGCAAATAACATACAGCCAGGCTCCAGCCCCACACAGCCTGAAAAAAAAGAAGCAGCAGCTTATATTCTAGAATCTAATGTTTCACCTTCTTAAAAACCCATAAAAATGAATAACCATCTAATATTATAAAATTAAGGTTGTTCAGTTGTAACATTGCTTGCATACCATCAGGGGCCGACTGGCCATCTGGACGTTCTGGAGAAGTCCAGAACGGCCGTCCATCCGACGGCCGTCGGCCTGGCTGGTTCATGACCAAAGAAAAAGTGTCAGATTAAGTGACGTTGATGGCCAACAAAAGGGGGCGCTAATGCAATCTATTTTTGCTTATAAGAAACCAAAACTGACGCGAAGGAGAGGGGGCTCGTGATGGCAAGCAAAAGACGTGAAGATAAAGGCGGTTGGGAGAAGCTAAAAGGAAAAAAAGCGAACAGTTACATCAGGTTACCTTTGCCCGCCTCTCTCACTATACACAGCATGTAGCCTATAGCACTATAGTAAAATCCCAGGTTCGAGCATCCACTGCTGTTTATCACAAGAGGGTTTAGCTGCAGCCTTGCGCTTGCACTCTCAGACTTGCATTCTCAGACTTGCATTCTCAGACTTTTGCGCTTCCGCTAGCGACGTCACTTGCAGTCTTTTATTTTTTTATTTTGTTCTATTTTTTATAACTTTTTGTTTGAATCTCTCAACATTTTACAACAGTAGCCAGGTGGTGAAGACAAGAAAAAATAAACTAAATTACAATGTCAC
>NW_015659401.1:350657-350929 GCF_001515625.1 Sinocyclocheilus rhinocerous
GCCAATGGAGACAAGACGCTGTGGTGGTGATTAAACGGATTAAACGAATTTAGTACTATAACATACAGGGTCCTGCAAGAAAAAATAAGACCCGCAGATCTGTCGCCTCTGTCGCCACGAATATGAACGCAATGCACAAAGTCTCTCCTTAAGCATTTTCCTCCTGTAGAAAAACATAAACACTTAACATGGCGTAATGTATTAAGATACATTAAGTTCAATTAAAAGATCAAATTCGATATATAGTTATTATTTAATGTACTACAAGGCAA
>NW_015659401.1:351782-352614 GCF_001515625.1 Sinocyclocheilus rhinocerous
TTAAGTGTTTATGTTTTTCTACAGGAGGAAAACGCTTAGCGAGACTTTGCGCATTGCGTTAATATTCTGCTGTTCTGTGGCCACGGATTTGCGGGTCTTGTCTTTTTCTTGCAGGACCCTGTATGTTATAGTACTAATTTAGTAGTTTTAATCGTTTAATCACCACAGCGTCTTGTCTCCATTGGCAACACGCACGATTTGTGTCGATTGCAAGTGACGTCGCAGGTAGCGGAGAGTGCAAGTGACATTGTAATTTAGTTTCTTTTTTCTTGTCTTCACCACCTGGCTACTGTTGTAAAATGTTGAGAGATTCAAACAAAAAGTTATAAAAAATAGAACAAAATAAAAAATAAAGCCTGCAAGTGACGTCGCTAGCGGAAGCGCAAGTGTCTGAGAATGCAAGTCTGAGAATGCAAGTCTGAGAGTGCAAGTGCGAGGCTGCAGCCAGACCCTTCTCGTTTATCACTCCGCATTGTCTGGCATGAATATTCCATTCATTCATAAAGAGACAGCAGCGATTCTACAACGGGTTACATTTGAGAGCTATTGAGTTGAGAAAATAGAGTAAATGAACACACACAGACATATGAATACTCAAATTAAAGAATTCTGTTGTTTCAGGTTTCTAGATTCTAGGTTTATGTTTATCATTGTCATATACATTTTGCATTCTGCTCTTTTTATGTAGATTTCAAGTATTTTAGTTCATACAATAATACATTTATTTCAATCCTCCGTTGAAAAAAATAGAAACCATCACATAATTTGTAATGGCATTACTGGTTATAATGAAAATTGTATTGGTTTTAATGGAAACTGTAATGGCGCCTGT
>NW_015659401.1:353004-378488 GCF_001515625.1 Sinocyclocheilus rhinocerous
ATGGCGCCTGTAGGTCTCTACTGGTAATTGGTCACCTTCTATTCATTGCTTTTGTTAAAGCCACTAAATCCTAATGTAATATATCCCAAAACGCACTACAGGAAACCATTATTTAATGGTTAAAAGATGATGGTTTGTAATGTTTGTAATGGTATTTGTAGAGGAAATCATTCAAATTTCTGTGATGGTTTCTATTGTTTTTGTCAGCAGGGTCACCATGGGTTTTGTGATGTTATTTGCCATAAATGCGATAGGATTGCTGTAATATTGTGAGATGGTAGCGACTGTTTGTAGTTGTCGTGGGCCTATTTGGGAGAAAATCCATGGCCGTTTTTTACTCCAAGTCCGTCCCTGCATACCATAACCATTATTTTTTTCAGAGAAATGAATACTGTACTTTTAATGAACAAGAATTTAATAAATTGATCAAAAGTGATTGACATTTTTTACATTGTTACAGTAAATGCTGAAAATAAAATGTATAATGAATTCTACAAAAATAGTAAGCAGCACGACACTAATAATAATACGTTTAATAATAAGAAGCATATTAAAATAATTTCTGAATGATCATGTGACACTGAAGGCTGGAGTAATGGCTGCTGAAAATTTTGATTTGCCATCACGGGACTAAATTACATTTTAAAATATATATTACAGTTTTTCTGAATTGCTAAAACACATTTCTTGAAACCATCACTCATTTTCTCAAAACCTTAAACACAAATCCAACTACTCAAACTAAATTCACGAAACCTCTGACTCTTCCATCAAAATCAAACAATCACTGCAAAACCATTTCACTTGCACTCAAAATCAAACGGTACTCTCAGATCACACAAACATGAGTCAATAAAGTAAACACTACAGAGCATTCATTAGACACTACAGAGAAAAATGGAGAACACAGCATCCAGAACATTACAGAAAAAAAGTATATTGTATTGAGTAAACAATTTTGTAATTCTGTAAAAAAGTATAGTGATTGCAACTGAGTAAGGAGAATATATTGTATAGGCTTACTGTATGTACTGCAATAATAGTATTGTGCAGAATATTGAATAGTACTGGATGTTTGTATATATTCAGCACTTGGATACTGCAAAAATACTGCAGTCCAACTGCAAAGGCCAGAAAGGTCAAATAAAACTCTAAATGAATAGCATGTTACAGTACACTCAAACACTGTAAGTTGTGCAATTGTAAAATCAGGGTCAATGAGAGATTAATTCTGTCTCAGCATCATGTCTTTGTGAGGACTTTGTCCACATCACAAGTAATGTTGTCTTTTTTGCTATAGACAAAGAGAAAAACCTTCTGCTCTGACAGATCCAGCGTTGATAACTCTCTAAACCTTACTCTTTCTCTCCTCATCCTCCACTTCTTACATGTACTCTTCCTCCTCTCCTTCTCAGATTGTTTCCATCTATTGTTCGTATCATCATTCAGTCACCTGTGCCACTTGTGCACTCTGAACTGGTTCATATGTTGTACAGTTGGTTTGATCACATCATTAGAAACAAGTGTGAACAATTTTGAATATTTGTGTGTAAACGATGACAACTGTGCTTTAGTTGTGTTTAACTTAGCATTTTGCAGCACAAATGCATCACAGTGTGATAAGTATTTAAGTGAATGAGCATGTGTTTAGAGTTTTGCAAAAAGAGCCTAACTGCCTGAACGTGTTTAAGGTTTAGCAGCGTGCCTCTTAATTTTAAATACATTAGCCATTAACTCTGTGTTCAGAACACCAGCTGGAGTGAGATGCAAGACATGCCGACTAGTTATTTGTCACAACAGAGTTTACTGTGTTTGGTTTGTGCAGTATAGAGACCGAAAATTAACTGTATTATCCCCAAACTAATAAGATAAAAAGAATCTATTGGTTACACTTTACAATAAGGCCCCTTAACATTAACTAACAATGATCAATGCATTTGTTACAGTATTTATTCATCTTAACATTAAAGCTAATAAAAATACAACATCTTGTTGGCTCAGGTCCATTGCATAATATCCACAGACAAAATATTTTATTTTTGTATTTTAATTTTTATTATTGTATTACTAAATGTTGAACTAAGATTGCTAAGATTAATGAAAGTTTTAGAAGTATTTGCATTGTTAGTTCATGTTAACCAATGTAGTTAACTAATGTTAACAAATGGAATCTTATTGTGAAGTGTCACCAGTGTATGTACTTATGTTGTTCTTAACCCTTATAGGGACTGAAGTTATATATATATTTAACATTTTACTCCAATATTTTTTAATGAATTGGTTGATTCAGTTCAACATATCAGTCACTGACAGTGGATCATTTTAATTTTTGAGCAAGTGATTTATTTGAAGGGTACATTTAATCTAATTTGTTTGATTCAAAGCAATAAATAAATAAATAAATAATTAAAACATAATAATAATATACAAATAAGCACACAAATAAGCCAAGAATGTTACATGTAAAGTGATGTGGTATGTTTCATATAGGTAATTACTGATATTTCCAGGGTCAGTCCAGGGCAGATATTCTTGAAAGCAGCTTTTAGACATGCATAGACAATCACACACATGTGCTTTACATACCCTGAAAGCAAACATTATACAATTATGCTATTCATATGGACCTGTGGGTATTCTTGCTATATGTTATCAGTTCATTTCTCAGTATGCATTCAGATTCCATGTTTGTGAGTGTGTGTGTGTGTGTGTGTGTGTGTGCGCGTTTTTGTGACAAATGAGGACATATAAACACAAACACAGCATTCCCTCATGACACCCTTCAGACAGACTCTGCATAAAAATATCCAAAGATCAGAATGTCCAAGGACAGTTGCGTTTTTAGGAACACCCAGATCCATTCACACCTACTGCATACAAATTCTCTTTTTCCACTGTCCAGCTCACCTAAACACAATGACACACAGTCCCATTTCTCCACCGTGTTGGATTTATATAGCCGCAATGATCAGTGCTGAGAGAAAGTGGGCTGTGATTACGGTGGTGAGATGTCAGGAAAAGAAGCTCTTGCATGACCTGTGACCTCCCACGCAAATCCTATTTAGAAACAGCTGACCATTGCAATGCAATAAATAATTTTCTTTATCCTTCAAAACTGTGACTTTAAGTGAGAAACAAAACAGTATAAGATATTAAGATTTCTTACCCAATGACAAATACCGTAGCTTTTTCTTGGTCTAAGCATAAATTTAACACAATTTTATGAGGTTTATGCTTAAAAAAAAGAAATAAAACTGTTTGGGGAAAGGAAAATAAATTGAATTCAAGATATAATCTGTGGAAACAAGCATCAATATTGCATATTACACGATTCTCTGGAATACTTGATTCTGATTGGTCAATCGTGACACTCAATGGCGAGATATTTCCTTATATTTATTGTTAACATGCGAAAGCTGTATTCACCTGTGCTTCTTCTTAGGTCTCACTCGCTCTCTTGTTTTTTACAACTTATGCCATTTTGCATATCTTTTATTGGTTGTTTTACAAAATCATCTCAGATGACTTCAATATTAATATTACTGTAATATTATTGCAGTGTTCATCTTGTCACTGGTCTTTTGTTTTCTACATTGTAAAGGACCGTGGGAGCTTTAGGATAATGCAGGTTAGATTATTAAAAAAGAGCACAAAATAATAAAATAACAGGACAAAAATACTGCTTAATATATTTTCACATGTTACTCTTACATATGTCCTCTAGCCGACTCTTATAAAAGCTTATATAAAAGACAGATTATCTAAGCTAACATTTTCAGCCAAGTATTGTATTTGCTCACTTATATACTTCTATGAAAGGCCAAAGCTTGTGTTTTTGTGCATGTTCATGCATGTGTAAATTAGTTTACTCCCCTGATGACATCTTGCTTTATAGCCGCTGGTCCTTGTTCCTCTGCGTGTGCCGTGTTTGTGCAGACTGACTGAGAGTATAGATTTAACCTTGCTCACCTCGCTTTAACATTTTCACTCCTGCGTTGGTAACCCAGAGCCGTTATTTCCAAGCTGCACAGGCGCGCTCTGACTCCGTCTGTGTGGTTCAATAGCCATGGGCCCTTGCTATTGAGTCTGTGGACTAGACCTCAGAATCAAATCAATACCAGCACTGTAAACATCAGAACCTCTAAAGCCACTTAAAACAAGGAGAGAGAAAAAAGCCCTAAAACAAATACAGCTGAACTGCAAATGACATTTTCAGAATCAAAATACAGGTTATGAGATGTGAAACACGCACTTAAGCACTCTATTACGATGTTCCTGATGAAATGTATTTGTTTGAATAAAATACGATAAATGATAAAATGTCTGATTGTTAAAAGGCTCATTAATTGAGAAATCAAAATGTCCTCAGTCTTTTTGTAATAGCTATTGTACTATAAAAACATACTGTAAGTTTCAGAGCTCAAGCACTTCCTTGTTACTTGAAAAACTAAAGCATTTATTGAAACCAAGTTGGCAAAATGACCCACCCGTTTTCTACTTCTGGGTTTTTATTAGATGAATACATGATGGTGCATTAGTGAAATGACATACAGTGGGTACGGAAAGTATTCAGACCCCCTTAAATTTTTCACTCTTTGTTATATAGGATCCCAATGTTTGGAAAGTAGCTGTTCATTTTCAAATCTGTGAATGTCTTAGTAGAGGATTATTTGTTTGTTCGGTTAATTTCACTGTTTATTCTTTGGTAAACCAGTCAAATTCGGTGCAGAACAGACTTTTAGGGAGAGATATGAAAGTAATGACTGTTAAACGCACATGATTGTAACTGGCTAAAATGCACAGCGCTGCAACTCTTTTATGCAATATGAATAGATCAAACTATAATGCTATAATCAACACTTTTTATAATTAGGTAAAGGAATAGTTAACCAAAAAAAATACAATGTACTCACCCTCAGGCGTCCAAGATGTAGATGAGTTTATTTCTTCACTGGACTTAAGGGTGGGTACATTTTCAGCAAATTTTTATTTTGGGGTGAACTATTCCATTAGTCTTGGCAGCTGTAATAATAAAAACATAGTTTAGAGAAAAAAGTTTAGAGAATCATTCTAAATGTAATATCTAATAGCAAAGATTTTGCTCAGTCATTGCAGTGGTGTTTTCATTGATGTCTTAAGGAGACACGCCCATTTAAACAGTGTACAAATCTGAGAAAAATGGCCATTTATTTCTAAATTATGACGATTTTTGATGTAAAGATCCTACTAACATAGTAAGTGCACCAAAATACATTATAAAATAAAACCCCTTTAAATATGATAATACATTGATGTGAAATATTAGTATGATTTTAAATTGTTTTATTATATTATTTACAGATGATTTTCAACTATTTATTGCAATTCTGTTTGATGATGCTGGCTCAAAAATGCACTGTAGTTTTAAATGAAAAAGCAACAAGGTTGTAAAAATCTTGATTACATCAGTTTGGAATGTTCAATATAGAAAGTTTCCTCTGTTTTACTTAACCGCTCATCCCAACTGTTCATCAAGATGCTTAAAGAACCTTAGGGCAAGTGGTTACTGAACAAGTAGATCTCTGGGACTCTCCACCAAGCAGAATCAGAGAGTTTGGAGAGTTTGGCTCGTTCCAAAGACTAAGACTGGGAGTCCTCAGTAGCCAACTCTCCCTCTACAATCAGTCTGTATCCTGCAGCTAATAAACATGCTCATTAATGGGCTTCTGAAAACTTAATTAAAGCTGGAGAGAATGAGGCACTGCTGCCCCAAAGAGGAATAATCCACTCTGAGGAGCCTGAGGCCTGAATGTCAAAATCCTTGTTAGATTAATGAATGCTTATGGGGACCCTAGAACATGACCCCTGCGCACAGCCTCTAATATTTTACTTTTTATAAGGTGATTAAAATTGTTGGGGAGACTTTACAGACACAGGTTAGGAGGACCATCTTAACTGGGCAAATTACTATGGACAAGATGCTCATAAAATTGTATTAAAAAGCAAGAATTCCTTCCTACCTACAAAATACCATGATTCTGCAACACTTCATGCTTATTTTTTTTTATTACACTACAATCATATTGCATTTAATTTGTTTAGTTATTTGTTTGATTAATCGTATCTAATCATTATCTCTTTTTTTTTCTTTTTCACTCTTGAAAGACTAAACTGCACAGTGTGCTTTTCAGTCATGACAAGCACACATTGATATTCAAATAGGATCCTTATTATTGATAGTCATGTTGGCTTAGAAAACAGATAAAATAGATGGCTGTTGGTACTTGAGATGTCTGAGAAGGAAAGGGACAAGCAAAAGTAATATTTTGCTTCAAATAAAATTGCATTTTAGAATTGCATGATTTATTCACTGCCAGTGGGGAGAGGGTTATAGCTTTTATATTTCTCTTATTAAAGTAGTGGCTAATGTAGCACCCACAGACAAAAACAGAGAAGGAGAGCTGGCATTGCAGCTAGCAAGCCTGCCCATGGCCACCTACTCCATCTGAGTAATGTTTACTGAACCCTCTCTCTCTTTCTTTCTCTCTCTCTCTCTCTCTCTCTCTCTCTTTCTATCTTTGATATTACATATACATACTCTCAGTCAGCCTTCTTTTTTCCTTTCTATTTCTTCTATTGGGTTGAGAAAGATAGCACAGCTTTGACACACACACATGGACTTCAGCTAAATGTGCAAAACTGCAGAAGAGCCAGGACAACAGGTCAGAGAGTGAGTGAAAATAGAAAGGCTTTGATATCGGAGATACAGCTTCCTAAAGAGTGACACAGAGAGAAGGTCACTATGTATTTACATGTATAAATATACACTGAACAGCTTATCTCCGTGACAACCTTATTGAAGAGTTTAACAGCCTTCACAATGGCATGATAATAGCGAGTCCTAGGCTAGTTGTCACACTCGACTCCATTGAATATGCTCCATTTTTTTAAAACAAAAAGAAATTCATACTTTTACACAGGCTCAAATCACCCCGCTCTTCCCTATCTAATGATACATTTATTTGTCTTGGTTACAAACAAGTCCTTCTATCCAACGTCAAAAAATCATACAGTTTCTTAAACACATTGACCTTTTCCCCCTTGTACTGGCAATATTTGGAGTAAGGTGTCACAAGCTTATTACACTCTAGGGTTTTCAGCTAAATTTAAACAGTTAAACAATTACTATATGAAGCACAAAAACAATCGGTGATGTATCGAAAATGTAAGGTAACAGAAAATATCAAACCATTATATGGGCAACCAATATAAAACGGCTTTATAAAACGAAGCGACATATTATACATTTCTTCAAGCACTTCAGTTTCACATAATATTACATAATAATAATATGTCACAAGCCCATAATTTTAACCCCCTCCAGCCCATCAACGCTGAAAAAACTCACCCTCCCATTTAAACAGCCTTAAGAGACCCCTCTATCAAGACCCAGCAATTAACAGCACAGCAGCTCATCAAAATCAGATGTGATTGCTCCAATCTAGTAGAAACAAGATATTCTCTTTCTCTCTGCCTCTTTTTTTCTGCCTCTTTTTTTAATCGCTAATTGAAGCTGTGACAGTCAGGGCCAGGGGCGTAGCCATCTTTTCAGAAGTGAGGGGGACAGAAATGTTATATATATATATATAAATATATTCTAATAGAAAGCAGTTATTTTAAATAGTGTAAAATATTTTACAACATTACTGCTTTTGCTGTACTTTGGATCAAATAAATGCGGGCTTGGTGAACAGAAGAGACTTCTTTAAAAAATATTAACAATCTTACTGCTCAAAAACTTTTGACTGGCAGTGTATAGGCAACTTAAATTTTTCTCTAATTTCTAGCTTTTAATTATTTCTGTTTTTCTGTGAAAACAACTTTTGTCCACGACTTTCTGCACGAGAGCGCCCTCCGGCTTCGAGTATGAATGAGAACACGTCCCCCGCGTAATCTACGCCCCTGGTCAGGGCAATACCTGATTAGGCAACTATATTCAATGACCTAGCCTGGATGGCAGATCCATCGTGTAATAATGCAGGGGATGGATTATGGCTTTTCTGCCGAGCAGGCAAACACGAGTCCCACTGCCATTCACTTCTTCTTATTGCAGTACAGAAATCCATTAGCGAGGCTGTAGCACACTCTTCTGCTAATCTCATATCTGTCTCATCCAGCACACAGGGAATACTACAGCTCTTCAGTCCGTTCCACCCTTTCTTCTTTTTCATTTTTCCTGTACTTAATTTCTCATTTTTATTGATCAGTGTACCTTTAACCTGTTTTTACAATAACATCTACGTATATTCTATTCATTAAAAGCAGGGTGAATCACAGTTCAAAAAATTTTGGAGTTTGAAATTGTATCTGATTTATAGGTAAATTGTTGTCCAAACAGAGAAATGAAATCAAACAGACTCTGCCACTGATTGGTTACCCATATGGCTCCGCCCCAACTCACGCCATCTGGCTAAAACCAACCCACAACCCAAAAAAATACTTCCTTATAGTTGTCTCTGCACATTAAACTGGAAATTAAATATTTTATGTACTTTATTTTATCTATGTGCAGCTGAAACGAACCCATCTGCACTGAATGCAGGAAACCCAGCAGGGCTCGCTCACCATTTCTCACTCCTTTACACTTCTTTATCTCATCTCATTTTCATACTTAACCCCATACACACTTATGCCTCTGTCTTTGTCTCTGTTCTTTGTGCCCACACTTGTGTATCGCTGTGGAAAGGGAGAGGTCTGTACATACTGTAGATGAGAAAGAAAGAAAGGAATGGAGACAGAACGGTGAGAAGTTCTGCAGACATTTTAGGCAAATGTCTGTAAATGGATTTTAAGGTATCCCTGAGTTAGAAAATAGATTATTATTATTATCTTATTCCAGGACAGTTGGAGTGAGGATAAATTGCCTGACCTAGTCAACGTTTTTTTTTTTGTTTTTTTTTTGTGAGCTGGAATTTAAACATATAATCACCGGTGACGGACATTTGTGATTTGCTTGCAGAATGAATGGAGGGTGAAATCAAAACTGGACAATTGGCTTCGCACAGTAGGCCGTGATTTCCAATGAATAAGAACGAGTTGATTTAAATGAATTCATACTGCCCAAAGGAACTCTCAGTGTCCTGGTTTGATCATCTGTAATGGAACGGATGAAAGTTTGGTATGTGCAATTAGAGAGTAACAGTAGGGAGAAACATGAATAAAGACAGCTGGCAAGATCCAACAAAGGGATGAAAATAGTTTTGATCAAAATAGCAGACTGCATGTGACGTGATCTGGATACATCAGGCATTTCATTTGAAACAAATGGGAAAATGGGGGGAAATGGGTGGCTACCTTTCATTATAAATGTATAAAATAAACTTAAGTAATATTGCACTTTTAAATTATTTGCGAAATGTTATTATATTCACAATATATGTCACTGGGGCAGCAATCCTTTCAAAAGGCACTAATACTCACATTAGTTACTAATATGTACTTTTAAAGTACTAATATGCACCATTTAGAGGTGAATAAGGTACAAGATGTATCTTTTAGATTTTTTACGTTAGGGTGCCATAGTGACAGCTTTGTAAATTTTTTTTCTGAGTGTAATATAAAATATAATATAATATAATATAATATAATGTAATGTAATGTAATGTAATATAATATAATATAATATAATATAATACAACAGAATATAATAAAATAGAATAGAATAGCTAGAGGATATGTTTGCTAGAATATCTGTTTCTCTACTGACAAGATCTGAGTCCATATTCAAAGGCTGAGGAGGATACATGACACTACAGTACATCATGTTCACAACAGGACATTCATGTCCTTACAATGGGACAACACCAAGCACTGAGTGTGAGAGGACTGAAGAGAGATTGGGACATAAAGAAAACCTAGGAAAGTGATAAATATTTGGTATAGAAGTATATTGCACAGTTGTCCGGTTCGTCCAGACATTCTGTCACTAAGGTTTATGGCCTCAGCAAAGCAAAGCTATGCTCTGAAGTCTGAAGTACTGAAAATCCTTTTTTTCTTTTGTTTCTTTTGTTTCTTTTATTTTTCTTTTCTTTTTTTGTGGGAGGGAGCAAGCAGCTGTACATGGAGAGCTACATGACACGACTCAAACTTTACAGTTCTATAATATATTTGTTTTAGCTTTGTTTTAGGTATTGGTAACATTGTATTTTTATATAATATTGAAAATAGTTTAAAAATAACAATAAAAAATGATAAAAAACTATGTACTCTGCTTCCCTCTTGTGGCCAATCCTGATACCACAAAATATTATATTCATTTCTTTTACAGACCACAACTTTACATAACTTTCCACAATCAAATGCAACTGTGTATCTGTGAAGGGATGTTTATGGGGAAATATTGTCAATGGATGTAACTTACTGCCTGCCAAGTGAAAATAAATAGAAGTTCAAAGAAGATAAACTTCCTCCAGTGCCTAATTCTTTATCTGGAATCATTGTACATATTTGTCGCTCTGAAATCAGTGAACATAGGGAGGTGCTTCTCCACAAGGTGTGTGCTAGCTAGACTGTGTCTAAAAGTATGTGCTGAAATAGCAAATGCTTTTTTATATCAGCACTGTTTCACCATGTTCTCAGGGACTATTAGAAAATCTCTCTTTCTCTCTGTGTGGTTTGATGAAGTAACATTATTATTAGATTTCAAAGCGCTGGGCAGTATGTGACAACTCAGTTATATATATATATATATATATATATTTATTTATTTATATTTATTTATATATAAGCATAAAGAAATAAAGATGAAATAATTTGCACAATACATTCCTCAATGCGATAGATTTTAATTTTAAGTGGTTTAATGGTTGCAGGTGGTCATCAGCTGCATCAGCATCAGAAGTACTTGGTGGGATCTGATTTGTCACACATTTGAACGTGAACATGGGAAGTGATTCCAGGATAAACATTCTGCATTGGGAGCAGAGTTCCGATCTTCTGCCCTTTCGTCAGGGTCCCAGAGTAACTGTCCGGCTTAACATAGAACAACTTGAAGCAGAGACCTGCCAGAAAGATAATGTGGGGAGATATGAGATTATTGTGAGATTATGAATTTAATGTAAGAAATCAGATGTGAAGATGTAAGTACAAACCTTCTCCACTCAAGTTAATGCCATCATTGATAGCATTGCTATTTTTGTATGGTGCAGCTTTGCCGTTCAGCTTCACATCAAATGGAGCATAAACTGTGGCTCCATCAGCACACACAATGTCAAGACCCTCATGTGACCCGTGCGTACTGTCAGTGCAGCACAAACAAACATACACTTCAGAGAAAAGTAAGTTGAAAAATGCTTCTTTGCCTCCAAAATAGCTCTCAAATTGTACATTTAAACATGATGCAACAAGCAAGATCTGATGTTGATGACATCAAACTTTGTTTGTTCATGTGTGTCTTGTGCATGGCAGTAACAGAGTTACATGGGCCCGTGGGTATGAAGGTGCCCAGAATGCGATTTCAACCGAGGAGGCTCACAATTCCAAGCGATGCCGCTGGTCTTGTAGCCAGTCATTCAGTGAATAATAACTTGTTAGTAAAACTGCAGTAAAACTTATAAAACTGCCTTGTTAGTCTGCAAAATATTTTCTTTTGTATTCAACAGAGGAAAGAAAGTCATGTAGGTTTGAAAAGGCATGAGGGTGAGTAAATTATGACGATTTCTAACATCCTTTTTAATTAATATGTAAACTCATCTATGGTGCAGAATAAAGATCTTTGATAACACTGGGTCGTTGGGTAGTGCCAAGTTCGAGTGACAACATATTCCAAACAAAATAATGATATCAATGTATCATAGCACGGCCTCCACTACAAATGTGTAATCAATGATTTATGGAAAGAGCTATGAGGCGAGGTCAGAGAAAACTACATTTGTTTGAGAAATAGAGTTCTATATAAGTGGAGTCAGAGGAAACACAAACAAAACGCAATTTACCGGCTGGCCCCAAAGTTTCCACAGCCATACTTCGTATCACATCCTCTTTTGCGGTTACTTGTGTTCCCACTGCAGAGGGGGCCAAATTTCACTGTGAAATGAAACGAATTTCCTGTGTTACTTTATGCTCTGTCTGTCTTTATATTTCTCTGCCTGTTTGTCTTTTTCTTCATTTACATTTCATACCTTGACTATCTTCCACACGACAGCTGCAAATCACTGAAAAAGAGACACACATTGAGACTTTAATTTGCATAATTACTGTTTTTTGTTTAACTGTTTTTGCAATATTTACTTTGCATGCAAAGCACTGAAAAAGAGACACATTGAGACTTTAATTTGCGTTACTTTTTGTTTGTTACAACAGTGGTTACACTGAATTTTAATTTGCATGTTTACTGTTTTTGCAGTGTTTTACAATAACACACCACAAAACTTCTGTGAACTTTATCAAATCATATACTGTAATGCTCACAATAAAATGACATCTAAAGACTAATTTCAGACTAAATCTAAATTTTAGAAGATAAACATTTAAATATTAGATATATTAAATTGGACTAAATAAAAAAAAATTAAAAATCAAGTTTAAATAACATGGTCCAGTATTAAGCAAATGTCCATTTGGCAATTACATTGTAATTTCTTACCAGCCAAAAGCAGAAAACCGAAAAGGATGTAAAGTTTCATGGTCCTGTAATTGTTTGTTCTCAGATGTTTCCTTCTCTGCTGTCGTCCTCAGTCTGTTTGGCTTTTTGAACTATGAGTTTTTATATCTTGTATGGAGTCCTGTGTAAATTTTGCTTTCAACACCCACACCCAACCCTAAATGAATCAATTAAAATGAATCAATAAACTTTATTTACTTTATTTTTATACTGTTTTTACAAACCAGGACATTCCAAAATAAGGTTTTGGGAGATTTTGTCAGGTTTAGGTTTAGCTCACTTCTGGTTGTCTCATAATATGATTAAGTAGGTAGCCTATACACACACACACACACACACATATTTATAAACACAATATAATGTGTCAACGTATGCTTACAAATGTTTATCAAGGAGTGTTTACAAAAAGCAATTAAAGGCTGTCCTTGAGGTTTCTCTAAATCCATAAATTACGAAGTCACAATCTTCTGAATCATTGAGTGTGGGAAAGCAAATGAACAAAATACACTGTAATTAAAACAGTCATACCTTGCGTGACAAGAGTTTGTGTAGCGTGTCTAAAGGCACTAAAGTAGCTTGTCACGCATATGTATCCCGATACAGAGGCCATGATACGATATGCAGGCCTATCACGGGACTAGACTAAATTTTACCTCAGCAGAATTTAGTAAAACAGATGTTTATTAAACACAGCCAGCCAACTGATATTTCCGTTTTGGGGATTACGTCTCTTTATATCATGGCAACCCCGGTTGTGTTCTTCTGCAGCCAGATTAAATCTTGTTGTTGTAGCCTATATTTTCCACTCCATTTTAAACGCTGTTCTTGTATTCAAATTAAGCGCGGTCCACTGCTGGACTACAGAAACAGTATCATCGTTGTATCGATCA
Organism: Sinocyclocheilus rhinocerous; assembly: GCF_001515625.1. Lineage (NCBI taxonomy): Eukaryota > Metazoa > Chordata > Actinopteri > Cypriniformes > Cyprinidae > Sinocyclocheilus > Sinocyclocheilus rhinocerous. Next base: position 366,535 of record NW_015659401.1, read on the forward strand.
CAGCCCTTCACACTCATGTTTTTAGGGAGCCAAACAATTTCAGCCTATTGTTGTTGTTGTTTTTGTTGTTGTAATAGAATGCTACGTCACAATAAGTAGCCCATAACTAACTTTAGTAAATTATACATCTGTCTAAATTTCTTTAAATTTCAAGAGTTAAACTCTTTAGCTTTTATTTTGGCTTTGATATTCTTTGGTTTACAAATAGTGAGATATTGTAAATTATGTCCACTAAATGTTGGAAATTATGCAAATGCGAAAATAAAGTGCAACTGCCACACACTGCATTCCCAAATGCACATTAAATTCACAGTACATGGCATGCTAACATGGAATTTGCTGTGAAAGCAGCTCTGAGACGCTGAAAACACCGGATTGCGTGAAATTGAACACAGTTCTGCTCTTTACTCCCAAACATACTTATTTACTTATTGAATAGGTCATGTTTCATCGCTTTTCACAATACACAGTTTCAAAACAGCTTTACAGAAATTGACGTTAATATTTTAATACCTTTAATGCCTAATTTTTTGACATTTTATCAGCTGGGAGTGTAATGAGACGTCAACAGAGTGAGGATCCATCTGCAGCTTTATTGAAATCGTAATCAAACGGGCAAGGTCAGACACCAGCAAACACAACAGAGGAGAGAAGCCAAATCGTAGTCAGAGATGTGCAAAAGGGTCGGGGCAGGCAGCAAACAATCAGTAGTCAAAAGCAAGAGTTCGGGAATCAACAGAGAGGCTAGACACGGAAAGAAACGCTCAGAAATGTACACCGGGGCAATACAAGACTTCGCAATGAGGGAGAGTGTGAGAGCTGGTTAAATAGTCCACTTAACGAGAGTCAGGTGAAGGAGCAATCAGAGCCAGGTATGTGAGTGTGTGTGTGTGTGTGTGTTTCTGGGCTCCTCAGGTTTCAGCCATGTTTGACCAAATCTTAGATTGTCTGATTCGGTCTGATATCCTACAACCTCGACTATGAACGGGATTTCAGGATCAGGGTGATGAAGAATGGGAGCAGATGTGAAGCGTGATTTGAGTTCCGTGAAGGCCTCTAGTGCTGAGGTACACCATATGAGATGTGCAGAGCTTCTCTTTGTCATGAAGGTTAGAGGGGCAGCTACGGAGCTGAAGTTTCTGATGAAGCAGCGGTAGAAATTTGCAAATCCTAAGAAACGTTGGTGTTCTTTTAGTGTCGCTGGTTGTGGCCAGTCGAGGACTGCTCTGACCTTCTTCTCATCCATTGCCACTCCCTCCTGACTGATGATGTAACCCAGGAATGACGTACCAGTGGCTAGAGCTGCTGGATCATGTAATGGCGAAGTCTTCTGTAATGAGACGTCAACAGAGTGAGGATCCATCTGCAGCTTTATTGAAATCGTAATCAAACAGGCAAGGTCAGACACCAGCAAACACAACAGAGGAGAGAAGCCAAATCGTAGTCAGAGACGTGCAAAAGTAAAAATCAGTAGTCAAAAGCAAGAGCTCGGGAATCAACAGAGAGGCTAGACACGGGAAGAAACGCTCAGAAATGTACACCGGGGCAATACAAGACTTCGCAATGAGGGAGAGTCTGAGAGCTGGTTAAATAGTCCACTTAACGAGAGTCAGGTGCAGGAGCAGGAGCAATCAGAGATGTGAGTGTGAGTGTGTGTGTGTGTGTAGTCTGGATAAAGTTCAAAACTTGGGAGAGAGCTCCCTCTGTTGGTGAGCGGGAGGCACGGCGGGAGTCTCATTCTTGACGGAGATAGTATACACTCTTAAAATTGGTGTTAAAAAAGTACACAAAATATGTGTAAAAGGACTGATAACACATTTTGTGTTACTACAGACACATTGTGTGTAAATAAACTGCTTAACTGTTTACACGATGACTGTGTAAAAACATTTAGCATTATTTAATATAACCGTGTCATTGCTCGTTACACAGTAAACTTCTGTTGTGTAGCCTAGCATTTTGAATGTATACAAATTAAAGGGTTTGTTTAAAAAGATAGATTAATGTTTTTGCCTTCATTTGATTACCAGAAAAATGAAAATACACAACACAGAATTTCTGAAAAAGTAAATAAAATTAAAATTTCATAGGGCCGTATTATTGTATAAAAATTAATAAATTAAGTTGTTTTTATGAATTCAATTAATATGGATGCAACAACTACCTAGTACCTACCTCCTGTTCAATAATTTATCACGCCCAGGGGTTTCTGAATTTGGCATAACATGCATTCTATAAAAAGGAGCTCCTCTTCCCATTACCACTCACCAATTGTAGATTGGCCCATCCAAGGAGACTCGCACACAAAAAGTGTTACATATGCTATTAGGCGAAACCCCGCCTCCTGCCCCGCCCACGAACCCCGCCCCCAACTGTCCTCTTTTTTGGAAAACTAAAATATGGTCACCCTACAGTTGAATCTCTAACAATCACCTAACAATTGCTATGGGACTTTTAGCACTACTTAAAAACTTAGCAACAACGTGCTATTTTGACTAGTAGCTAACTATTTAAAATATTGGCAACGCAATAAAGCCAATAATAGTGTAAATGGTGCTCATAATAATTATAATTATTATTATTTTTTTATCTAGGTAATGGAAGACTAGGACCAAATCATGGTTATTCTTAATTTTACACAAAGTGTTTGCACAGAGGAAACGTTTGGATGTGTTGTAGTATTGATCAGCTCATGCAGAGTACTGGGGCTGGACAAATTCCAAATATATTGCCAATGTCACCCAGGATCCATCAGAAGTAAGTGCTCAGTCATTGCCGTTAAACTTTTAATGTCTTTCACTTTTTATATTCATAAAAGTAACGTTAAATGTAAACATTTAAACTTAAAACAGGTTTTTGTCATTTCTTAGTGTCATTCAATAGATGCAACCCATGACTGGCACCACAACTTGCCTGCTGACACTGCTTGAGGAAAAGGCCTAAAATCCTTAGAGGACATAAAGAGAGACACTCTAACTTGTTAATGAAGTTGCTTGTTAAAGTGACGCTGTCAGTGAAATTGTAGAGAAACATGGAATGTAAGTATATGGTTGTTTAACAGTTGTAAAGTGTATCTATTTAAAAATACTGTCCAGAAATATTTGTAATATTAATATTACTTTTATTTTGTTTTATGCACCAAAGGTGGACACTGAATTTTCCAAGCTTACAGATGTAAAAGAAGACTTGTTCATCAGGAGGTGGGAATGGACCAAAGAAATATCATTCTTGGGGAAGAAAATGGACATCAGTCACTTATTAGAGAAAGCTGACAGTTAGCATGATGAAACGATTTTCTGCCTCTGTGATGTGCACACATTTCTAAATGTAATTTAGAAATGTATTCGTTTTTTTAACATTATTTCATGATATAAAATTGATAATTTCAAATAGAATTTTATTTTAAATTGATCTTTTGCATGTGTCCTATGTTTTTACTTTGTCAAGATGATACTTGGTCATCATCCACCCAACGGCATCTGGGAAAAGTGTTTCTGGCAGTAAATGCTGTGGCAATTCTGCTGTCTCAAATTTGGAGTTGGTGCTGGTATGAATTGTTAATGTGTTTGCTTTTAATAAACAAAGTTGCTGTTCAAGCGGAAACATTTTCTGATACTTTTCATTTTTGTAGGCTGGTACCAGCATGACCTCCTCACTGCGTGAGTCCATGAAAGGGTCCCTGAAGTCAGCTCAGCTTGTTTCCATTGGTTCACTTGGACATGGAGCACAGTACGTAATTGTGGCGAAGAATAATTATGTTGCCCTTCCTTTCGATTTGTGTCAACTATCATTGAGATTTTGTCTGTCTGTCTTTTGACCAGGTTTTTGATTGAATTAATTGTTTTTAGGTGATCAGAATGCATTAGATTGTTGCATGAACTATATGTGCGTGATGGTTATTTTTATGTTTTGAACATATTTTCATGTTTTTAGAAGTATATTTCTGTTTTTAAAAACATGTTGGAGTACATGAGAACAATTTGAGAACTTGTTGGTATTTTACATGTTGTGAACTTGCAGACAATGTTCTATTTGACAGTGCTTAATGGATATATGAGTTTTATGGTATTTGATAAATGTTTTTATAAGAGGAATGTGCTGAAGTTTTAATATTCTTGTTTAACAGTTTTATATTCAGCATACTGTAATAAAATGGTTAAATGAACACATAGTATTATAATTATTTCCATGTTAAACAGTATGTGCTTCAATGGTTCTTTGTGTGATTTCATAATAAAAGTGTTTAAATTGTTAACAGACTATTATCTTTTATTTTGAAACTTCAAAATAATTGCTCAGTAACACACAGTTGTGTAGGACACGTACCAAAAACATCACATTAATGTGTTAACTAAAGTGAAATATGTGTTGTCCCTGAGCACACTCAGAACGTGTTGAAAATAAGGTGTTGTTTTTAACACTTTTTTTAACTATGTTTATTGCTTTTATATTTACATAACAAAATTCAACAACACTAACATGCTATGTAAACACAAACTTATAACAAACACTTAAATACATTCACAAACAAATAATCAACCAGAAAAATTTAATAAATAAAAACACATACCAATTACACAGTTCTAGTTTATACATATATATATATATACACACAAACATATACAAAATAAAATAAAGTTTAAGGCCTCCTAGTACAAGACAACTTCAACATTTATTTTCTCATATGTCTTCAAATATCCCATCAAATACATCTCCATTATTTCCTCCTTCCAAGAAAATCATAAAGGGTTTCCAAGCATCCTCAAAAGCCTTATATCCGCCCTTAATAATATATGTTATTTTCTCCAATGACATGTTTGTTGCCAACTCCTTTAACCATCTCCCTATACTTGGTGCCTCTACCTTTTTCCAGTAAAGAGCTATGAGACGTTTAGCTTGTAAAGTACACATATAAACAAAAATATGTTCTCTTCTTCTCAATTTAAGGCTATTAGGATATAAATTTAATATAAAAAATGTTGGTTCAAGGGGAATAGTAACATTAATTATTTTACTTATCAAAGTTTGCACTCCCTTCCAGAATTTCAAGATCTCTGTTTTTAACACATTTGTTTTAAGAATGTAGATTAGATTTAGCAAAAAATATATTGCATTTGAGTAGCTGAGATTTGCTACAGCCTACTTTATCATTTTATGCTCAACTTCAACAATTAAATACTGAAGCAACCTTTTGTAATTTGATAAGTGCACTGCCACTGATCCATATGGAGATTTTGAATGTAGGTAATTGACAGCTTTACCAAAGCAATGGCACAAAACATCAAAAACACCTTTTTAAAATGTTGTATTGTATTATTATTATAGCTGTATGCATCTAAAGGTCTAATACTATAAACCACAATCTAGAATACAGAATTTGTGAGTAATGTTCTCAAGCTGCTTATCAGGGCTATTTATCGGACAAAAACGCAGAAGTTGGTTCCCCTATGTACTCTGCTTCCTTCTTGTGGCCAAACTTGATACCACCAAACCCACAATTTAATTTATACTGAATGTGGAAACATGATATTGCTTATGATAAGAAACCCATTTACCCATCCCTGACTAATGGAAAGCCATAATGACAGTTATTTGAAATTTGAGAAACATTGGGAAGTTTTTCTACAGTCCACTGTGCTGTTTTTCCACCTTACAGATTATTCAGCAGCATATCAGGACACTGGATAAATGCAGGGGGATTTGGAAACTTCACCAACTGTTGGTATTGTAATTTAGCCTGAGATTCAACTAAAATACAAATAGCCTACTTTATGAATACATATGTTGTTGTAATAGAATCACAAGTAATTTATATGATGCCATGGGTGATAATAAGAAAAATAAATTTTAATATATTCACTGACTAGATGTACAGCATTATTTCTGAGTAACCATATTTTGACCATGTCCTTTTAGATGTGAGCCATGTCTATGTCTGTGCACTTAAATAGATGCTGCACATGGTTTGAGGTTGGTGTTCTATCAGCACTGCTTCACCACATTCTCAGAAACGTCTCAGGTTACTTATGTAACCATGGTTCCCTGAGTAGGGAACAAGACACTGCGTCCTCTAGGGGTCGCTATGGGGGACGCCTCGTCGTGACCCGTGTCTGAAGCATATATTCAAAAAACACCAACAACATGTTGGCCAGTGACAGCCCATGACGTCACTACCGGTGCGACTATAGTATAAATAAGCGCCGGGAGCACACATCATTCACTTCTTCATCTGAAGCTTGCGTCCGCAGCATGGCAAGAAACCTAGAGGACGCAGTGTCTCGTTCCCTACTCAGGGAACCATGGTTGCATAAGTAACCTGAGACGTTTTCAACTGTAATAATATTACTGATTTTGCTGTATTTTTAATTAAATAAATTCAGCTTAGCTGAGCATACAGTATAATTAGGTCTTGCCTACCTCCCTTTGACCAGCGATTCCTCCTACCCCTACCCGCAGGCGCGTGAGCCGCGACACTAGCCTTCTGTGCCCGTCTCTGATCCTCAGACCGAGACGGGCCAGGACCCCTGGGTTGTTCGGGCTCAGACCTGGATCTTCATGGAATGAAGGATTTGAAGGCCGCTGAGTCTCGACGGAGGTACCGAAAAGTTCGGAAGGCGAAACCAGAGCATCGAGAAGAAAGCCCCTCTCTTTCTTCCCGATATCTGCCAGGTTCACCCACAGATGTCTCTCCGTTACCACCATAGCCGCCATGGACCTGCCCATAGCAGAGGCGGCCTGCTTAGTAGCACGGAGAGCGAGATCTGGGGTGCAGCGCAACTACCTCATCGGGAGAAAGGCCCTCCTGTCCAGGTCCTCAGTAGATCAGCCTGATACGCCTGAAGCACCGCCATCGTTTGCAACGAAGTGACAGCCTGACCTGCTGCTGCGTATGCCCTGCCATTTAAGTGAGATGTATCCTGAAGAGGCTTAGATGGCAAGGAGGGAGTCTTAAGAGAGGATGTCTCACCCATAGAGAGATAGCTAGCCAGCGTCTCTTCTACAGGGGGCATCTTCTCATAGCCGCTTTCGCGCATCCCCTCGATATTGGCATAACTCGTATGCTGGAACCTATGGATACAGGAGGAAAATGGCCTCCTCCATCCATAACGACCCCTAGAGGACGCAGTTCGAAGTTCCCTTGAAAGAGAACTATTAAAATATCTCTCTCTCTGGTTTTCTGCTCTGACATACACAAATGGACTTCAGCTAAATGCAGAATTAATGGTTGCCACAAAGAACTATGAAGGTCTATAGGTCAGAGCAGCACACAAAAGGACATGAAAAATAAAAGCAGGTTGGCTCAAACTAAACATGTACATTCATTAGAGTACACAGCCACAGATTCAAATGCCATATGATTTATTTATTTATTGACTTTTCTTACTAATTATCAGTGTGTATAACTTCCTTGTATATAGCAGACACTGTTTTGTATTTCTTTGTGAATAAGTCCAAAAAGCAGGATGATTTATATGTTATGATGGTACAATTTACCACATGTAACACTGAGAACATAATAGTCTTCACAACTTTATTATTAGATTGCAAAGGGCAGGGCAGGGCACCAGCATACAGAAAGAAAGCTGATATAAATGGCACAAGACTCTGAAGTGGTTTGCAGGTGGTCATCAGCTCCATCAGCATCAGAAGTACTTGGTGGGATCTGATTTGTCACACATTTGAACGTGAACATGGGAAGTGATTCCAGGATAAACATTCTGCATTGGGAGCAGAGTTCCGATCTTCTGCCCTTTCGTCAGGGTCCCAGAGTAACTGTCCGGCTTAACATAGAACAACTTGAAGCAGAGACCTGCCAGAAAGATCATGTGGGGAGGTTTGAGATTATTGTGAGATTATGAATTGGATGTAAGAAATATTTTTCCACATGTCCTATAATAGTTGTATTTTATCAAACAAGCACTTTATTTTCTACGAACATGAAAGTCTGTAAAAGTAAGTTGTGCTACATTGTTATTAATGCTTTTAGAACATTAAACAGATGTGAAGATGTAAGTACAAACCTTCTCCGCTCAAGTTAATGCCATCATTGATAGCATTGTTCTTTTTGTACGGTGCAGCTTTGCCGTTCAGCTTCACATCAAATGGAGCATAAACTGTGGCTCCATCAGCACACACAATGTCAAGACCCTCATGTTTCCGTTTTCCACCGCCTCTGCAGCACAAACATGTATAAAAGAATACTTCACCCCAAAATAAACATTCTGTCATCATTTACTCAACATGATCAAATGTAAGTTTACAAAATCTTCTTTCCCTCTGATATACCTCTCAAATCTTAACGTACAATCAGACACGATGTATCAAGTTAGATATGAGTTCAGTGTCATCAAACATTATTTGTTGTTGTGTTTCTTGTGACAGTCGTTCAGTGAATAATAATGTTAGGACACATCAATTTCCACTGTATGAAAAAAAGGCCTGGTCTGTCTGCAAAATAACAAGATACAGATTTAAAACTAAATGAGGGTGTGTAAATGATGATGGATTTTATTAGTATGTTGTCTATGGCGCAGATTAAAGATCTTTGGTAACGTTGGGCTGTTGGGTAGTGTCAAGTTCGTGTGGTAACACACTCAAAACAAAAGAATGATATCAATATATCATAACACGGCCTCCACTAAATGTGTCATCAATGACTTCTGGGAAGAGCTATGAGGAGAGGTCAGAGAAAACTACATTTGTTTGAGAAATAGAGTTCTATATAAGTGGAGTCAGAGGAAACACAAACAAAACGCAATTTACCGGCTGGCCCCAAAGTTTCCACAGCCATACTTCGTATCACATCCTCTTTTGCGGTTACTTGTGTTCCCACTGCAGAGGGGGCCAAATTTCACTGTGAAATGAAACGAATTTCCTGTGTTACTTTATGCTCTGTCTGTCTTTATATTTCTCTGCCTGTTTGTCTTTTTCTTCATTTACATTTCATACCTTGACTATCTTCCACACGACAGCTGCAAATCACTGAAAAAGAGACACACATTGAGACTTTAATTTGCATAATTACAGTTTTTTGTTTAACTGTTTTTGCAATATTTACTTTGCATGTTTACTCTTTTCGCAATGTTTGTAATGACACACCATAAAGCATTAGTAAATTTTAGCAAATCTTATAATGGTAACAATAAAACTCATTGTAATACTCATTCTTGTTTGCGAGAAAATGTTTCCTGTATTTCATTTAACCTTAAACACATTAAATGTGAATTTAGAACATGAATTATGCTTCATTCATGCCATAGATTTGTGCTTCTTCTTTTTATTTACTTATAAGCAGCATTTACAAGTTAAGTTGTAGGATAAAATTGAAGGGAATCATTTTTTAGGCTTAAAGAACATTTTCTAGAATAAAGCCAATGTCCATTTTTCAATTAAATTGTAATTTCCTACCAGCCAAAAGCAGAAAACTGAAAAGGATGTAAAGTCTCATAGTCCTGTAAATGTTTGTTTTCAGATCTTCTCTGCTGTCGTCCTCAATCTGGTAGGAACATTTAACTGTGAGGTTTTATATTGTGGCTGGAGTCATGTGGAAATTCTGTGGAAATTCTGCTTTCAACACTCGTACACACAGTCCAAACACAATGACATTGCATAACAGCCAAAAAGGGAAACAACAGACCACTTTCTCATTTAAATACATTTTCTTTTGCAGTGAAAATAAGCCAGTGCAAAACATACAATGCAAACTAAACTCTTACAATCACTCTACTACAACCATTTTAGTTTTTTCTCATTGGATATTGTTTTGTTTGGCTTTGTCAGTTATTCCACCTTGTGCAACTAGAGTACAAATGTGGTGGTAAAAAAAATTAAATATGATAAAAGCTCAAAAGAGTTTCAAGAGATAATTTGGTGTCAGTAAATGTTTATACATTAGGATGGACACCAGGCATAACCTATTAACTACGCCTGACAACATACTTTTAGTATATATATATATATTTTTTTTTTGTTGTTGTTTTTTTAGTATAACTTTTTAGTATAAATACATGTAGTACATAGTGCCACTTTATCAATGTTTAATCTAAACCGATTGACAGTGTGCATGCTAGTGGGGAAATACCAGTTTACCAATGAATGTTTGCAAAAAGCAAATAAAGTCTGCCCTTTTGTTCTTCTTAAATAAATACATTATAAAATCACAACACTTTTGAATCACTGAATGTGGGAAACCAAGTGAACAAAATACACTGTTATTAGGAATGTCATTAGACGTTTCAGTGACAAGTAAGAGTTTGTGGAGCATGTCTATATCATTAAAGAAGCTAATGTAGAAGTCGAAAAATAAAACGTTGAATTATTGCAGTCTGATTGCAAATAAACCACAGCACAGAATCAGTTCAGCTTTCAGCTGTTATGGCCAGCTATTTCATGTTTCTCCTTTTCTGTTTCTGCTGCTTTCTTCAACAGTGACAGGACAAAGCGAAAATCAAGTAGAAAGAGTCTTTCTGAAAGACAGTTCAAACACAAAGCAAGAGGAAGAATGAAATCAAAGGACCGTTTGTTGTTGTGAGTCAAACTAGGGCATGCTAACTATGTTATTACAAACCAGCCATACATACTCTTTTGTGTGTGTTCATGAATATAATAATGCACACTTTTGTATTTGCCTGTTTGTCAGTATTGTAACAAATAAATAAATAAATAATAATAATGTTAAAATAATAATGTTGTTAGACTGCGCACAATTTCCACATTGATAGTTTGCATTCTGAATCTGAATAAGTAGTCTCAGAGATTGACAAAGAAACTTACTGTCGAATTGGCCATGAACTGTACAACCACTTACATTTCTAGCCTGTTTGTAATCAATGGTGGGCAGGGGTGCAGGAAGATGTTTTCGGTTGGGTGTGCTGTGTGTGTCCGTGTTGGGTCCTGATGGCGGGTACTGAAACAGAGAATGTATTTCTAGATACCTAGAAATTCCTAACCCTAACCCTATAAATAATAAATTAATAGTAAGATAAGTTCTTAACACGTGTTAATTTATTCTAATGTTGTACACTGTTCATTTTAAGATGCCTTATTACTCATGTTACTCATTAAAATTATACAAATGTATTTAATAATCAGATTAAATACTTAAATTGTTTCAGGCCTCCATGTGAATATTGCACAATGTTTCATTTAAATGACCCTCGAATGAAGTTTGTTAAAAAAAAAATAATAATAATAAGTTTACGATTTGACACCTGTATTATAGACAGTTCTCAGCATACTCAAAATTAGGGGTAATCACAATTATTTTACCATATTTACAGTACATTAAATTACTGAAATATGTGTCATTTATATGTTATTCTATGTGCAGTACAAATTTAAAATGCACAAATTAATATGAAAAATTAAAGTTTAACTGGGCAGGCACACAATATCTGCTTATGTTCACACCTGGAATTTTCTAATTAATTTAAGATATCAAACTACAAAAAGATAAATGGTTAGTTGACCCAAAAATGAAAAATTGTCATTATTTCTCACTCTCTGTCATTCCAAACCTGCAAGACTTGCATTCATTTTCAAAACACAAATGAAGACATTTTAAATGAGAAAATGTCCTTCCATCGACAATCTACACAACTACCACTTTGATACTTCAAGAAATTCATAAAGAGATCATAAAACTAATCCAAATGAATCGAGTGGTTTAGTCTAAATTTTCTGAAGAGACTCGATTGCTTTACAATGAACAGATTGAATTTTTTTTCACATTTAAACATTGATCAGGGAACATAAACAGAAAAACAGAAAATTTGGACTAAACCACGATACGTATGGATTAGTTCTCTTTATGGATTAGATCTCTTTATGAAAGTTATGAAGTATCAAAGTGGTAGTTGCGTGGACCGTCATTCAAGGGACAGAAATCTTATATTCTAATGTCTTCAATTGCATTTCAAAGATAACAAGAGTCTTGGCTGAGTAAACAATGATGA
>NW_015659401.1:378498-383777 GCF_001515625.1 Sinocyclocheilus rhinocerous
ATATATATATATATATATATATATATATATATATATATAGCATCACACAGAAAAAAAAATGAATCACAATTCAATAAAAAATAATATGTTTTTGATCATCATACACATAAACTGGTATGTCATACACAGGTATATGACATTGTAATCAAATATTTATAATGTGGGATTTAGTTTTTCAGTTCTCATATCAAGTCATATTGAGGTGTTTCTGTTTGTTAAATGTATACAGAATGAGCATTTTCAGATACAGTAGTCAATTAAGCTACATAATCATGAAATGTTTTGGCATCTCCATTTAATTTTAATTTTGATAGGTAATGGGAAAGAGGAATACTTTTCAAGCAAATCATTTTACAAAAATACATTTTACATTATAAAACAATAAACTGTTCAAATATATATTCACATTTTTGGTTGTCATGTACATGCACAAAAAAAGCACAAAACAATCATCAGTTCTTGACATAAGAGACATGGATGTGGATTTGATGTGGTTCAGTACTTCCTACTTATTCAGATACACAGAGAAACTATTATTTTTCATACATGTTTCTACTGAAAAAAACAGCATCATAAAAGGTATTTTAGTCCTCCATTTGCTAATTAATGATTAATTTATACACCACAATTGTATTGTCACATGTCCAGTATACTGTATATTACATGGCTGAAATATACATTTTACCTTCCAATGTTTGAATTTGATAAATGTATTCAGTTTTTAGTTCAGTTAAATTAAATGAATTATATACTCCACATTTGTTTTATGTATATATATATGAATAGACACATCTTTCATTATTGAACTAAGTTCACTATAATATAATATAATAATAGAAGCTCTAAGGCTAGTTCGCACTGCCCCTACAAACACTGAATTGTCTGGGTTTTGTTGGATATCTGCATGAAATGCATGACTGTTTATATCAGTGTTAAAATGAAAATTTTCCACCGTTATTAATCTAGCAGTCAACTTTAGGCCCTGGAGATTGCTGAGCCATCTTGTGCTTTTTTACAAACAGCATTCAACGAATTTAAATTTTAGATGCCAACATGCATTTGGGCCGTCATGCAAGAAAGCCTGAAAGCATGACTACTGTTGTATGTTGCCTTGCCTCTTTAAATGTTTTTTAAATATACCTATTTGTCTCCTGTATCACAAATGACTAAAGGAAATAAGGAGGAAATTAATTAATATATCCTCATGCCAGTTTTTCCTGTGCAAATTAAACTAATTTTAAGTTATATACACAGATAGGCAGACTGACAGATAGATGGGCAGACAGCTCTATATGGTAATCATTCAATACGCCCTAGAATGATTGAGTATATAACCTGGTATCTTCTGATTTGCATGCCTGTCTTGCTAACCTCATGATCAAGCTGTTCCTTCTGTCCTGCTCATCTTTGATAGTAAGGTCATCTTTGTCCTAGATTCTGAGGAGGATTCTGAATCAGACCAAGAGCATCTGAGGGTCTCCCATAACTTCTTTCTGAAATCCTTAGACACGTAATAAAAGATGAAAGGATCGAAGCAGCTGTTGAAGGTGCTGAAAGACAAAGTGATCTGGTATGGAACATAAAGGTCAAAGTCTGATTTGGAGTAATGCAAAAGCAAGAGAATGTTACTAGGCAATAAGCAAACCACAAAAACAATTAGCATCAGCACAGTCACTCTAATTGCATGAGCAAAACGCTGCCCTTCAGCCATAAGGGTACGTAACACTGCAGAATAGCAGAACAGCACAACCAGCAGTGGAAGCAGGAAACAGAGGGAGAAGAGAGTGGTAAAGTATGGCAGGAAGTAGTTTTTATGCTGTGCTATAGGTAGTACATCATGGCAAGTTGTTATAGGAGGGCTGATTATCTTATAGGACTGTTGTGAGGCTAACAAGGGCACAACAGCAGCTAAAACCACTATCCAAACCAAAACACTCATATAGACAGAATTCTTGTTACTTCTAAGCATCTTGGCACCAAAAGGGTGAACAAGAGCTACATAGCGATCCATGGCGATCAGTGCCAGACAAACCACTGAGCCGTACATGTTTCCATAGAAGAGCGCAATTACAACACGACAGAATGGTTCTCCAAATGTCCAGTTGTTGCCCAGGAAGTGGTAGACGATACGGAAGGGGAGCACCAGCAGTAGCAGAAGATCGCAGATGGTGAGGTTGATCAGCAAAATGGTGGATGGGAGCTTCTTAGTTCGCAAGAGCAGCACCCAGAGGGCCAACAAGTTTGTGGGAAGCCCAGTGAAAAAGGAGAAGAAGCAGAGAAGAGGAACCACTAGTGTAAAGCTGTAGCTCTGCATCTGCTCCTTATACTCCTCTGGAATAGAATCATTAATCAGAGGCAAGGCCCGAGCCCCTAAGAGGAGGAAAGACAGATTTGTCAGCCTTATTTATATCTTGTCACTTTTCCTAAGAATGGCAGAATAGATTTATTCATTCAATCACAATGTAGGACCACCCAGAAAGCAATCAAAAACTATTAGATATTGAATGTTATTTTCTTTGTGCTTGAAAAATGAATCGAGTCAGATAGACATCATTTGCTTAAAAATGAAAATTCTCTCATCATTTACTCATCATAACTAATCAATTACTGCAGGAGTTTCTTTATTTTAATTTTAAATTAAATTAGACCACTTTATGTGTATGTGTGACAAGGCCAATTGTGCATTTAAACCGTTCAGTTTAATCACCGTTCTATATTAATGCGCTGCTTTAATTGACGCACACACACACACACACACACACAAACACAGATCGCCTGGCGCACATAAAGAAACATTCAGCAGCACAGAACTTGTTGTCATCGCTGCCCTACGACCTTCATTGATAAAACAGCTTCGATACTGAATTACTACTTTATATTTCTCTGCAAGACAGGGGTAAAATCAATGTTTTTGAGAGAGATGAAAGTTGCGTGTTTGAATTACCTGCGTCTGTGTCTCTCTCAAACAGTGAAGCTAAGTTTAGTTAGCCTACTTTAGTTACAAATTTACTGGCACAGTGGTTAATCAGAAAAATTAAAAATGGCACTTCATGCCCTAAAGGTTGACGACCCCTGGTCTAAATGATGAGATGAAGTTAAAACTGACAAAATGTTATAGCCTAATTTTGAGGGAAAATTCTGACGTTTAAAAAACAATTATGACATAATAAAATTCATAATTATTACATAGTTAGTTATGACAAAATGTCAGTCAACTTTTCAATGGTCTTATCGGAATTTATACTTTTTGTCTCTCAATTATGGCTTAATTATTTTTGTCATATTTAAGATTTTTATATAGCCCAGTAATTTTGACTTCTTTGCTCATAAGTATGGCTTTTTATCTCATAATTTCGACATTTTAGCTTATAATTACGACTTAGTAGGCTATAACAGAAATTCCGACTTTTTGTCTCGTAGTAGGCTACTTCTCTCACAACTGCAAATTTGTATGGCATAATTATGTTTTTTTTTCTTCTTATGTGACGAAATGGCTTCCATAGGACATGAGGGTGAGTAAATGATGAAATCGTTTACATTTATGGGTGACCCATTCTCAAAAAACGTATTATTTATTATTTCAAAAAGATCTAAACATATCACTCTCTTGTAGCCTACTTGCAGCGGTACTGGAATAATGATAAAATGTCATGACATTTTAGGGAGGTTTATCACAAATAAAGTGTTCAAATGGTCGTGATCCCGACTGGTTGGTTATTGCCGTGATCCTGGTTCACGGCTGATGCTGGCTGGTTATTCATATCACTCCATAAAACGTCGATCATTTAAAAGAATAAAGTCATATGAACATAAATCTGCCAACCGCCAGGCAGGTCACGTTACCTGCCAGAATCAGACTGCCAGCCACGTGACCTGCAGCCAGTTCGGGATTGAACCCCTAATGAAATGTAGGCTAGATGTGTTGTTAGACTGAATCTCATGTCTGTGCATGTTACAGCTGCCGCCCACACATTTTTCTGTATGCTGTGTTGGCCTACATTATATTCGAACTACCTTATGTGAAAATCAAGGGAGATTTGTAGTTTAAGCAATAATTCATAGTTTATTCTTTCTGATTCTTATTCTAATGGCGCTTACTGTGCGTATTTAGCTAGATTACTGTACGCATTTTTTATTTTCTGTTATATGTTTTTGACAAAAGGACGTACTTTTCATATGAAAACTAAAGTAACATACACTTAAAACTGGATGTTGGTGTTAACCTTAAAGTTATGAATATAATGAGAATCATACTTACTTTGATTGATTGGCTTGTTGTTTGAGCTGTTCACCTCTGAAGTTGATGAGACGTGAAGAAAAATGAGGAGACAGAGAAAAGGCACTGGAGTAAATACAAAAAATGTCATGGCGCTGAAACCTCAAGTTTCTTTAAATAAAAGTTTTAAGTATTTTTAAAAGGTTTAAAGGTGAAATCCCTCCCCTGTCTAGATTATTTTCTAGCGGTGTGCTATTCGGTTTTTCAGGTGAGAAGAACCGGTCCACTGCGCTTCTTTACCGTTTATCCTCTATTTTTCCGCTTAGCGTTTGTCTCTTGGTATGTTAAACAGAAAGTTGTTTTAATAGTTTTCTTATCTTGTGTGGTTTCTCATTCCGCCCCCTCGTGAGTTTAGACCAATCAATGAGATCTCTGTTCCACTCTCTGTGTCTGTAAAGATGTTAAACAGATTTGAGTCGCTGCCTCAATGTTTACATATTCTCTCCTGCTTTAGGCTACTTCATATGGGTATAATTCAGGTTGTTTGAAATTATAATAATCATATCAAAATTATTATGATAAGATAACTGACTACTTTTTTTTGTATATGGGTCAGTGTTAGAATTAAAAAGCCAAAGGCTAATTTACGGTGAGAGACGCTGGAGATGTTTCGTTATGTTTATGAGTAATGATTTTTGTATAGGCATAACTTATATAACGTGTGCCTGCATTTATATTTAAGGCCTTTAGTGGGAAATGTTACTGTAACACAGCCTAACAACATTCTGGAATGTCTCATAACCGCACCTGTGTACCAAACAGGAAGAGATAGGATAGGGAGGAAATAAAAGTGGGAAAATGTCGGTTTTTGGTGTTGGAACCGAGTTTTCATCTCAATGATCACAATCTGAAAGGTATGGGTGATGTAATTTTATTGAAATGTAGATTCAAACATTGAGCGCTAGATGGCGCAGTTGTTGCACTCTTGACATGCAAGATTGGCGTTATTATTGCCTATAAATTATATAGGCATATATATATATATATTATTGCCTATAAATTA